>NW_007726860.1:36133-42429 GCF_000696425.1 Galeopterus variegatus | reverse complement strand
AGTGTGGGCAGGAAGCATCCAATCTGCTGGGGGCCCAGAGAGAACAAAGGACAGAGGAAAAGGTGAAGCTCTCTCGATCCGCTGGAGTTGGGGTACACTCCTCTCTCCTGTCTGTGGACACCAGAGCTCGAGCTCTTCAGCGTTTGGGTTCCAGGACTTGCACCAAGCACACCATCAGCTTCCCTGGTTTTGAGGCTTGGACTGAGCCATGCTACCGGCATCCAGTTTGCAGATGGCCTATTGTGGGACTTTTCTTCACAATTGCGTGAACTAATTCCCTAATATTCCCTCTCACATAACATATCCTATTGATTCGGTCTCTCTGGAGAACCCTGACTAATACACACCCCTACCCCCATGTAGTCCAGTATGAAATTGGGTGGCTAAGCAATCTAAAATTCTATTGTACTTGTGCCTTTTATTGTAAACCACCCCAAATATTTTGTCCATATATATTATTCATATTGTTCTGCCTTATACTAGAGCTAATAACATTTTTGTTTTAGGTTTATGGTATGTTGGTCTAATGTGGCACGTGATAAATATAAACTAGACATGTGAAACGAAATAAAGTACACACGAAAAAATCAATGCCAAACAACGTATCCCCCTCTATTTGCTAATATCTATTTGAATATTTTTGTTTCTTGTTTCTGTATCTCCTCCACTCTGTTTCTAAAAGTTGAAATAAAGGATATTAGATCAGAAATAAATCCAATACAAAGTATCCCTCCCTGTTTCTTTGCGTCTGATAATTCTTGGCTCTACTGTTCTCTCTAATGTGCCTTTATTCCTGCACCCATTCTTTCTGGTTGGCTAGTGGTTTTCTGTCTATCTCTATTGTGTCACTTTGTATATTTTATGACTGATAGCTTCAAAAACTTGCAGTAGAGCTTAAATTGAGTTGGGCCTCAAGGCAGTGCAGTGTACAAAAATATTGGTCTGGTCCCTGTACCAGCCAGCCACAAAAAAAAAAAAAAAAAAAAAAAAAAAAAAAAAAAAAAAAAAAAAAAAATTCAAACAAAAACCCCAAAAATATTGCTCCGAGAGTCAAAAGATAGGGAGTTGTGGCCAGGTTCCAAGTATGTGATGGTGGGTCACTTCTTTCTGGACTGCAGTGTCCTATGAGACATGGGCTGAATCACACAGCAGCTAAAGACCTTCCCATCCAATAGTCTCATTCCTGCAGGCAAATTCCCAGGAGTCCTCCAGCCACTTGGGCCTGATGCCTGGGACTATCTTCAAGCACTCTGTCACCTGTATCCCCAAGCAAGTCTATTTGATGGTTCATTCTGTCTCCATCTGCTTCCTCTCTCTCTTTACCCCCAACGCACCTTCTCTGTCTGTCCCCCCACCCCCAGTCTCTTACCACTGAGTTCAGGGCTAGTGCAACAAACAGCTTTCCCAGTTGCTCTCTTAGGACCTGTAAGCCACACCCCCACCCTCTCCACTTTCCAATACGGTAGCCACAGTCCTGTGTGGATGTAGAGCCCTTGAAACGTGAGATGTGCTGTAAGCGTAACGTGCACACCAGATTTTGAAAAATAAGTGCAAAAAATGTGCAATAGTTCATTAGTCCTTATATTGATTACATATTACAGTAATAGTATTTTGGACATACTATGCATGATAAAATTAATTTTTTTAAAATGTGGCTACTGTGAAATTTAATATTGGATATGTGGCTGGCATTATATTTCTTTTTTTTTTTTTTCCTTTTTTGTCATTTTTCGTGTCCGGCAACGGACCGCAACCCTCAGTGTTGCGCCCGTACTGGGCCTGGACCGGCAACGGGATCGCAACCCTCGGTGCTGCACCCACCCCTCACTCAGCCAGTGAGCAGGAACCGGTCTGTATGTGGGATCCAAACCCTCGGCGGGAGTGCCACCGCACTCTCAAGCAGCTCACTGTAGCAGTGCGCCACCGGGCCGGCCCCAGCATTATATTTCTTTTGGACAGACCTGGTGTATAAGATGATTTAAAGGGCAGGGACTTTTGCCCCAACTTTTGTATCCCCAAACTACCACAATTTCTGGCACATATTAGGCACTCAATGAGGGTTTGTTTAACTCATTCAATAGATACAAATTCGAGATTGGACATTTTACACTTAGCTTAATCATAGTTATATCAGATTAGGTATTATCTGAAGGTTTTCTGAAGCAATTATGTTTTAATTTAATAGACTGAAGTTAAATTATTTTTAAAAAGTAAATGGCATAATCAATAAACACGTAATAAACAGAAGTAATGATCAGAAGGATCATCCAAAAAATGTTGGTGTTCAAGACAATAAAACGAAATCTGAAGCAACAAGATCATTGGAATGTGTCCATTCTGGGCTGGGCTCACAGAGGATACTATATCATGCTATTCTCTGTGTTTTCTATCTTTATTTTTTCTAAAATAATAAAAATGTAAACTAGGCATACAAGCTATTTTGTCTAGGAATATCCAAATGTGGTTCCATGCTGTATTATAGTCACTAAACATGTCACCACTTTTCCTTGATTGCCCACTAGTCCAAGTATGGGTAGAATCAGTAAAATCTTGTGATCTACAAGGAAACGAAAAATCCTCTTGTAAGTTTCTTTTTGGTGTATTTAAATGAATGTGATCAGTTCGGTTACATGGTGCTATGGTACAAAGTAGTAATTATTAAAAATATTTATTTGCCCTTGAGTCTGCTTAGAACGAAGAGCTGAAATTTTGTTACTTCGGTCTGCTCCTTTCATTCTTCCCAAAGGAAATTACTTGAGGTGTGTGATGGAAATTGCTTGAATTGTTTTGAAAGTGTTTATAGTGGCCTCACAAGACACGTAAAGAATACTGACAGCAGAAGAACGAGACGCTTCAACAACGTCCCAGTTAGTAAACCCAAGAAGTGCGTAGGAAACAAGACAATTCCCTCTGAGTTGTTAAAAGAATGTTCCTGTAATCTAGTAAATATTTTGGCCTATTTGATTAAGAACAATAGTTACATATCAAATAAATTTCTAAATAACTCAATGTAGTGATACAATTGGGAGCTGAGTTGCAAGAAACTGTAGAGAGAGTCGAGCACGACTGGCTCACCTAGCGGATGAGGAATCTACAAGAGCAGAAGGAAATATTGAGACTTCATTGAGATCTCACAGGTAGAGGTGTAAGTGGTAAGACACAGGATGAGAACCTGGTTGTCTGCCAGTCTGAATTGTAATAACCAGATATTGATGTGGCCTTATCATAAGGAGTATTTTTTCATTTATATATGAAAACAATATAAGAGGGTACTTCAAAAAGTTCATGGGAAAAGTAGAATTAAAAGATAATACAAACCTTTTCATGAACTTTTGAGGTAACATTGTATATAGAATATATGCGATTTTAAATATGAAATGCATATCACGTGTGTTTGTGTGCATATGTGTATAGGTATTGATACATATGATTTACCATTGATGATAAGGATTTTTCAGACAATGCTGAATTACCTCCCTTCATATCTTTGTGTTGAACTCAGGATCTAGGGACTTTCTCTGAAGAGTCCCTACATACTTTTTTGGCAGTTGACCTCTTACACTATGTGTTCAATGGCACATGAAGTCTTGAAGCCCCAGAATAAATTTGCAGACAACTAAGTTTGATATAAGCAGCATATCCCTTGTGATCCTTAATTTCTTTCTTTTTAAAATTAATTTAAAAAATCTTAACATTGACTTGTACATATTTGTGGGGTACAGTGTCTTCTTTCAATACATGCATATACTGCATGGTGATTCACTTAGGGTAGATAGCATAATTTTGTACCTGTTAGTTTAGCTCTTTGATCCTTAACTTCTCTGTGTGCCCAAATACCATCTTTCATAACTCCTTACAGAAATCTTTACTTATTAAAACATGTTTGTAGGCAAGTTCATATCATGTCTGTCTGCCTTTGCTGGATGGGAACAGTGCTGGGTCTTCATGCAGCCGTGTTTAACAAAGCAGGTAAAGTGCTTTACAGCTGACAAAATTCTCAAATCACCAGCTGTACCCATGTTCAAGTGAAAGCTTTGTTGATAATAATTAGAATAGCTATCATGTATTGAGCAGTACCTATTTAATAGATAACGTGCAAAGTGCTTTACAAATACAGTCACGTACCACATAACATTTCAATCAATGACAAACCATTTACACAACGGTGGTCCCATAAGATTATAATGGAGGTGAAAAATTCCTGTCACCTGGTGACATCATAGCCATCATAAAGATGGGGCACAGTGCATCCCACCCATAGGAGCCACAGGCTATACGATACGGCCTGGTATGTAGCAGGTGGTACCATCTAGGTTTGTGTACATACAATCTATGATGTTTGTACAATGACAAAATCACCTAACGACATATCCTGTAGTTAAGCAACGCATGACTTTAATTCTGCTTTACTTCTCACAATTACCCTGTGAAGTAGAAAGGAGCCCTCAGACGTCTGACAATGAATGTTTACCTTTTTTAAGTCTCATCATCCTGAAGCAGAACTGGGTGTAGGAGATGCCTGATACTTGCTCTCATGCCACACAGAAGAACGAAGCGTGTCTACAAGGCTGGGAACAGAAAAGCCTCTGCCGGTGTGGGGAGGCCTGGCTTCCCAGTCTTCTCCCTGTGGCTTCTGTCTGGGTAGGGGACAGGGCTAAGTGTTGAACGGAGTAGAGATCCTTTACAATGAGGCAAAGTGGGCGGGTGGATGCCAGGTCCCTGCCCATGTCTCTAGAAAACCCACAGGGTGCCTTTTATCACTTATTTCATAAACCAAAGGCAGCTCTTCTCAACAGGCTGAATAACCAAGGATCTAAAAACTCAGTGGACACCTCAGGTCACTTGGTTAAGCCTGTTTCCTCATTTGAAGATGGGGGAAACTGCTTTGCAGAGAGATTGTGGGAATTAAGTTAAACTGACGTACCGGACAAAAGACTGGCACAAAATAAACGGCACCTGTTACAGACAAACCAACAGCAGTGAAATTAGCAACCACTTACATGCTGCAGAGCGTGATTGTGAAGATTAAGGAAGACGCCCAAGTACAGGACTTAGCAGAAAGTGCAGGAAGTTTCCACCACCCCATCCCACGGTTCCTCCTGTTATTAGCATGTTACATTAGTGTGGTACATTTCTGCTCAATGTCTCTGTACACCTAAAACTGCTGTAAAAATGAAGTCTATTACTGAGGAAAAAGAAAATAAAAAATTTATAATCACTAAAAAAAAAAAAGTAAAAGGACTTAGCATCATCACCCGGCGTACAGTAGGTGCTCGACAGGTGCGCTTCTTCATAATAAAAATCTTGGAGTCTCTTTAAGCAGCCTGTAAACTCACACCACTGAAGAGGGAGGTGCGTGTTCTTGCTTTTGTTAGGAAAGCCAAATGGTTGATGTGGGGGAGTTAAAAAGAAAGGGAGAAAGTCATCTCCTGCCAGGTTTGGGGAGAAGATGCCTGTTGCACAGAGCTTCCTTCCACTTCACTTCTGTGGTCTCCTGGGCTGGAGGCGAGGGCTGTTGACAGCAGGGACCTTGCCTGGAGGTTCTACCCCAGGGAACGGAGGAGAGGCTGAGAAGTCGGCCTGCCCCATGCACATGATCTCCTTCAGGCCTCACACAGGCAGAGCCACTGTTGTTATTCCAGTGAGGGGACGAGGAACCAGAGGCTTGGAGAGCCCAGGGAGTGACTCGCATCACCCAGCACATGAGTAGCAGAAGTGACTCTTGAATTCTCATTTGTCTGACCTCAAAACCCATGCTTTTCCCCTTAATATTGTCAATGCCCCATATGCTTGAGGTCACACGGTAGAGAACTCACTCTAGAGACTTAAATTCCAAGGGTAGCCTAGAGGCTTAAAGGGTAAAAGAACTGACTGGCATTTAATTTGGAAACGATAAACATGTAAGGGAAGAAAAGGCCTAGCTAATAGACAGGACCAATCAATACCTTAAGGTCTCACATTAAATGTGACTTGAAACCCCGGCTGCACATACTGTGTGGTTAGCGGTGCGATGCACCCACGTTAAGCCACGTTGGGATGACAGGTGAGGACTCAGTGGTTGTGTCTGAGAAGGGAAGCAGGCTGGGAGCCTGTGGGATGCGAGTGCCTTTGCCGTGAGTGTTGCCACCCCCTGGTGGCCACGTAGTGGTTGACAAGTGCTTCCCGAGGGCGGCAAGTCCTCCAGTGGGAAATCACGCTCACCTACACTGAGAACCTCCCATCCTCCACGCCCAGGCAGGTCATTCTCAAGGACACTGGGGGCTCCAGCACAGTCCTTTGGAGCCAAAAAGAAGTGT
>NW_007726860.1:32834-35410 GCF_000696425.1 Galeopterus variegatus | reverse complement strand
GCCATGAAAATGTCCTCACGTTGGACAGGCTGTGCTGTGCCTGCTTGCAAACCGCAGGCCCACCGCATGCTCGGTGCCCACTTCTCTCCTGGCCCGCCCGCGTCGGACTGCACGCCATTCTGGCCACCTGAGGGGCTGGGGACAGCTGCTTTCAGCTGGGGCTCAGTGCCGGCTGGAAACACACTGGCGTACTTGAGAGCAGCCTCTGCAGCAGCTGCATTCCCTCTCTCTTTCAGGTATGTTTTTGTCCCTATAAAATATTCCAGCTCCATTTAGGTGAGGTAATGGTCTCCCTGAGGGGGGTCAATAAACTCATGGCAGACACAGCATTCTGGGAATCCCTGCGGCGCCTGGGTCCTCCCTCCCAGGGCAAAGCCGTCCTGCCACCCAACCATGCAGACAGGCTGCGGCCTCCTCTCAGCGCTGGGAGCTGTGCTCTGTCCCTGGTCTGAGAGAAGCTGAATCTCAGAGAGATGAGAGTGACCAGAGTGGGTAAGAGCCTAGCCCTGGGGCCACCTACTGAGAGGCAGCATGGGGGTCTTCTGTGGACCTCTGACTGTCAGTCCTCTGTGAAGACGAGGAGCCCATCCAGGCTTCAGCTGGGCCTGATGGAGGGGTGGCCGCGCCCCTTCGATGGTGGGGGACCTTGACCTCGGTCTCCAGGATCCTGCAGCGACTCAGTCACAGGCCAGCAGGTTTTCTCAGGTCAGTGCCAGCCCAGCCCCAGCCTGGGGTCAGCTGCAGAGGAGTGATGGCTTTGCTTCCCCCTGTCCTGGGTGTGGAGAAACACTTATGGCACCATCTGAATGTCCTGAGTGAGCTCTGCAAGTCTGTCTGGGACACAGGGTGTCATAGATGGTGACCACGCCGCACAGACATCCTACCTCACGTGGGACACTTCCTTGACTCTCAGGACAGGGTGGGACCCAACCTGCAGAGCTGCCACGAGGGTCTGCACATCTGTCACCTCATTCATCCATAACAGCCACCTTCGGGCTGGTGTTAGTGTCCTCATTTTTACAGGCGAGAAGACCGAGGCTCAGAGAAGTGGAATGTTTGCTCAGGTCACACCCCTTCTGAGTGTGGGGGTGGCTGTGGTAGGCTGCTCTTTCTGGCCTCATCTTCCCTCTCCTCCTGCGTGCATCCCTTGGGGGAGGGTGGAGAGGTGGTGGCACTCTCGCCTGACAGGTGGGGAGCTAGGGAGGTGAGTACCGTGCCACTGTGTGCCCTCGCTGTGTTGAAGAGGTGGCAGGGGCCCTCCAGGAGAGCAGTGCCACCACAGGTGGGGGAATGGGGACAGGGGGACATGGCAATGGCCTCTGCCTCATCTCTAGCCAGTCTGCCTTCTCCAGGTAGAGCAGTGCCACCACAGGTGGGGGAATGGGGACAGGGGGACATGGCAATGGCCTCTGCCTCGTCTCTATCCTGTCTGCCTTCTCCAGGCTGTCCTCCCATGACTTGTTTTGCCCCCTCAAGGCTGATCTACGTATTTGTGTTCAACTTGAGGAGAGGGCAAAGGGGGCGTGAAATGTGTTATGCTTAATTCTTTATGTTTCTAAGCTCCCGGACTTCTCTAGGTCCTGTTGAGAGACAGCCTCCACCAAGATTCCTGTCAGTGTGCAGGTCGACATCTTCCTGAATATCAGAGAAAACAGTTCTGTGCCTCCTCACCTGGTTTTTCAGAGCACTTGGAAGGATGGTGATACTTCTGATGGCATCCCTTGGTGCTGACTGTGACGCCCGGCTGCTGAGGCTGACCACGAGGGCCACAGTGAACCCTGCAAGCTGTGACCCAGAGCAGCAGCTTCTGAGCAGTCCCAGAGCACCACACCCAACCCCATTGGGCACCAGCCCGGCCCAGAGCAGCGCGAGCGGCAATGCCAGCATCAGCTCAGAGTCCTGCTGTGCGACCGACCTGAGAAATGACTGGAGACCTGTTAGTTTCCAACCGGGTCTTACGGCTTCTAATTTCCAGGAAGGATGCAGGCTTCATGGAGAAGATGGGTCTTGAGCTAGACTAGAGTAACAACAACAACCAGCTGTCATGAGGTAGGGGCCTGCTGTGTTCCAGGATTTCACGTGTTTCATTTAATTCTCACTGTTTTGGAAGGTAGGCATCGTCAGTCCCACTGCAGACAAGAAAACCAAGACTGAGCACAGGCAAAAGACACGGCTGAGATACAGGTCTAGTAATCACGAGAGCTGCTACGTGTGCGTGTGCGTGTTTGTCTACAGAGCCTTCACAGGCAGACGGACCGAGACGGAGGTCGTTTGAGGCAAGGAAGGCACAGGAGGACAGGCCTGGCATCCAGGTGGGAAAGAGCAGGCGTGTTTGGTGACAGCAAGAGGTGGCGGCGCGGAGGAGGGGCTGCCTGAAGGATGGGGACAGAGAAGATGGAGGGAAGTGACTTGGCATCAGGTCATGCCTGGTCTCCACCGGGGCTGCGTGGGGTGCTGGTGAGCGTTACCCTGCTCATTCCTTACGAGACCCTCTGAAACGGATATTTGTTCACATAGATTAAATAATACATCCAAAGTACTGAAAGAACAAGTGGTCAGGAGAGGTCCAAATCTAC
>NW_007726860.1:31291-31783 GCF_000696425.1 Galeopterus variegatus | reverse complement strand
CTAGCCCGCAGGCTGCTGGTGCGGGGGCGAGATGGCTTCGCCTCCCACAGGGAGCCCCTGCACCAGGCCAGATGCTGCGGCCCCTGACAAAGAGCGATTCTTCTTAGCCAGCCTATGCAGCTTTCTTACTGTTCTTTTTGTTTACAGAGTGTCTTCCTTCAGGGCAACTGTGACTTGGACAAACAAGCACGATCTCCTGGTCTCCTTCTCAACCCAGAACCCAGAGAGGACTGGCTGTGGGGAGCACAGACCCTCTGGGCGTTTCTCAGCTTTTCTTTCCTGGTGTTTGGAACACTCTCACCAGGCAAGCTCCCAGCAGTGCGTGAGAAGTTGGCTCTCTCTTTATTTGCCACAGGTGACATCAGGGGCAAAGATGGATGTGGGGTGAACAGCAAGTAGATCTGTATCCACTCCTGTCGGGGTGTGAGGCTCCTCGTCCCCACCTCAGCACGTCCTGGCTCGTTCATGGAAGGAGTCTGGGCGGTGCTGAGA
>NW_007726860.1:13471-30792 GCF_000696425.1 Galeopterus variegatus | reverse complement strand
CTCGAGGTGGCGCCGAGAGAGGAGCAGCTGGGCAGACACTGGGCAGGCCTGACCCCAGAAAAAGCTCCCGACTGTCCCCTCCATGGCACTCAGAACCTGCCCTCGTTCTCAGCCCCACCAAGCACAGCCAGGCCTAATCCACGGATCCTCCTGCTCTCCAAATTTCTGTTGACAAGTTAGCCCTCTTTTCTAGGGCCTGAGTCTGTCCTGGGGAAGTGGAACGACCCTCTGGCTGAGTGAACAAGCGTGAGTCCATCACCCCACGAGCTTCTGGAGTCACGAAGATTGTCCCCCATTCATATGTTGAAGTCCTGACCCCCAGTACCTCAGAGTATGACTGTATTTGGAGATGGGGTCTTTAAAGAGGTGATTAGGGTTAAATGAGGTCACGAGGGCGGGCAATAGACTGGTGTCCTCATAAGAAGAGGAGATTAAGACACGGACACACACAGAGGTTTGACCATGTGAAGACAAAGCCGAGGAGAAAGTCCCAAGGAGAAGCCGGCCCTGTCAATACCTAGATCTCAGACCTCCAGCCTCAAGGATTGTGAGAAAATAAATTTCTGTTGAGCCCCCAGTTTGTGGTACTTTATGACAGCAGCCTGAGCAAACGAACACACAGATCGACAGAAAATCGTCCCCGAGCTCAGAGAACTCACTGCGAAACAGATCCTCCAGCCTCAAGGATTGTGAGAAAATAAATTTCTGTTGAGCCCCCAGTTTGTGGTACTTTGTGACAGCAGCCTGAGCAAACGAACACACAGATCGACAGGAAATCGTCCCCGAGCTCAGAGAACTCACTGCGAAACAGATGACACCGACACCTGCAGCGCGCTGTGGCCCATCGGAAACGTAGCAGCCCTTCCTCTGACTGCCCCACTCCCGTGTCTCAGTGTCCTGCGGCTGTCGAGGCCCCTGGTGCCTTGGTCCCCGCTGCTCTCTCCATGCCTGTATTTAGACACCAGCTCAGGAAACCTTTCTAGGTGAGTCAAGGACACACTGAGCCAGTGCCAGAGAGAAGCGGACTGGGACGGCCTCAACACTGTCAGATCTCCCTTCCACCTAAAACCGCCAAGATGTATATGTATCCAGCACTGACATTCTAGAAGCAACTCAGTGTTTGTCTGTCTAGAGATCTCTTAAAGTCCACCACGGGAGAGCGGCCACTCTAGGGTCTGCAGCACTGGTCTGCAGTGCTGTTCTCTGAGGAGTGATTTATACTCCTGAACAATTAGGAAAGATCGATATTACCTAAACCCTCGGGCCGGATCCCCTTTTCCTATAATGCACTTCTGCCTTGGCAAACTCCTACTTATCTCTTGAAACCCAACCTGAGGTTTTGTGTCCCCCAAAGGCTTTCCCGTCCCCCTGAGCTGAGATGATTGGTTCCTCCTTTGAACTATCACTCCTTGTGAGACCTGATGACCAGGTTACTGTGGACCGAATGTTTGTGTCCCCCTCAAATTCACATATTGAAGCCCTAACCCCCAATGTGATGGTGTTTGAAGGTAGGTCCTTTGGGAGCTGATTAGGTTTAGATGGGGTCACAAGGGTGGGGCCCTTCTGCTAATGATGGAATTAGTGCTTGTATAAGACGTGGAGGGGACTCCAGAGCTCTCTGTCTCTGGGTCGTGTGAGGACATAGCAGGAAGGCAGCCATACATGGAATCTACTACACCTTGATCTTGGACTTCTGGCCTCTAGAGCTCTGAGAAGTGTCTGTTTTGAAGCCTGCTAGTCTGAGGCATTTTGTTATGCAGCCCTAGCTGAGGTACAGGTCATATGCCACCCGGTAGATGGGCTCTGGAGGGAAGGGGCTTTTCACCTTCACTGTCAGCACCTGGTCAGAGCTCGGCTTATAGAAAGACTTTCCTTAGCACGAGTTGAATTAATTGAGCTGCATGCAACAGACCATACCCGAGGCTTAGAGCCACATAGGGTATTATTGTTTCAGTTCATTTACTTCAGAGGCAGGAAAAAAACCCAACAAGTGAGCCCTCTCACCCCAATATTTTAAGAGGTGAGAGAAAGCATCTATCTCTTATCTGCCAACAGGGCCACTCTCAAAGGTGATGAAATTAAGTATCAAGGAAGCTGGGCATGTTGTTCCCGCATACTTCTCCCCAGGCCTTCCTGTTTGTCCTGGGGCTGCCGGCGTCCTGCATGCCTGACAGCAGAGGATGTCAGAGTCACAGACCTGCCCCAGGCCAGCCCCGCAATAGGTCCCAAGTCAAAAGTCACAGCAACATGCCCGGAAAGACAGTTTCCACAGAACAATTTAAAAAGGTGGCACCTTTTCTGCCCCTCAAAGGACGAGCCCACCTGTGGTATTAAAGGATTTATAACCAGCCTTGTAAACACAAAAAGCTGCTCTCTTTGGGCCCATCCGGTTGGAAAAGGCCCCTCCTGGGGCTGCAGAGGCAGTAAATGGCTCAGGCTTCCTGCGGGGGCTGGCACAGCCTGAAAGGCCACACTGATAGAAAAACAGAGGCAGCCCAGCTTCTGATCCCGGATCTGCTGGATGCGAAGCAACTGCACGTGGAGCGTGGGGTCAGGGAGCCAGGATGAGCAGCGCGCTGGCTCTCGTGTGAGGGTAGACGAGCTGCTTCCCCGGTTTTAGGACTCTCCTTGGGGGTGCGGGTCTCATGCCTTTCGGTGGGGCTTTGTGACAACTCTCACCAAGAACATTCCAGCTTCTGGGACTCAGTAATTATTTTGGCACCATACTTTTTCCTAGACTGGCTCCAGGTTTGGTACATTTGTATTGGCCTCCTTTTTCCTTGTACTGTTTGAATTTCTTTTCTAGATTTGACTTCCCTTCTAATTTCTCTCCTCTAAACCGCCTCCCAGCTGACCCCACAGACCCCATTCAGTGAGTGAAGTTCACAGACTGGGGGTTTGGCGCCATCTAGTGGCGAGGAAAACGCTGCAAGAAGTCCAGGGAGCGGCCCAATTGGACCCGAAGAACTTCAGTTCTATCCTGGGACCTATTTAAAAGGTCCTGTGTGTAGGAGACTCATCCTCCATCCCCCCCAGTGCCTACTAACTGCATCAGGAACAGGCTCGATTTGTCATCGGCTTTGCTCCCCGTTGGAGGCACCTCCTGCACGTCATGGCCGTTGTCAGTCGTAGATGCCTCGGCTGTGTGAGTCTCCCTGCCAGCAGGGCAGAGATGGGGCCAGACTGGTCCCTGATGGTCTGGTCATTAAATCTCCCAGGTCGATCCTCCTGAGACTAATTCAGTAGGGCTGGGAGAAGCCCCAAAACTTGCTGCTTTAACCACCTGCCAGGTGGTTCTGACACAGGTGATGAGTGGATGTAGGAGTGAGGCCCCTTGACTGAAATGGCTCTGACTGGTAAACGTGCGTATCTGCGGTGCTGCTGTGTATGGCCGACCTCACACTCTGCCAGGGTCCCACGCTTCCTTAATCTTGCACACCAGTAATTTGGGGCCAGCTCTTCCAATTAAGATATGGTGACTGCCTTTTGGATGCTTGGGGCTTTCTTCTCTCAAAAGGACATCAGTCATGTCTGGGATAATGGCTTTGTTCAAGCTGACATGTGATGGAGGGATTGTTTTTCACTACATACAAAAACAGATATTTCTGCTTTTCTTTGGGCACCAGAGGAAAGATATTTACTGCAGACACAAAGCAAAGGGACAGTTTCTGAGATCTGCAGAGAGGAGGTCACAGAGCACCTGGCCTTTGAGTCCTGAGGTGAATGGGGATTTCAGAAGCCATAAGACATGCCGGAAACATCCCATGATGATTCCTCTTCTAATCATCCCTTTTGCTTCCATAGAATGAGAAGGATAATGCCCCTGAACGCACATGGCAGGGTCTGAAGGAGGTCTCGGGAAGAAATGGACTATGGAATGTTATTAAAACTCTGCTAGGGTTCCATGTATGACCTGCAGTGGATCATAATTCTTGGGGTTGTTGTTAAAGTGTGTTCATTTTGGGCCAAAGCTGGTAAAGGACCGGAGAGTTCTATGGCCACGTGACTGGTCTCTGGAGCCAGACCCATCAAGATGGGGTGTGGGCTCCCCTGCCACTGCTGGGTGACCTTGCTGGGAGGAGTTTCTCTGAGCCTTGGTTTTCTCATCTTCAAAATAGGGAAAAGGTAACAGTCCCTTTGTCATTGGATTGTTGCGGGGGGGGGGGTGTCAAGTGAAATACGGAGTCATGTCTGGCACATAATGCTTAATAAAGTTTGCAATTATTACCTGAAGACAATGTAACTCCTTCAAAGAAGTGCAAGGAAATCAATGTAGATTTAAATAAGTAGACTTTTCTGTGAATGAGAAACTATCATTTTTAAGCTAAAAATAAGAACTGCTTTATTTTTCTTTTTTGGCTAGATTTTTCATTTAAAAGAAAACAAAAAACCTCCACAAATGTAACAAGCAAATGAACGAAAGGAAATTTACAGCTGTGGGGAGTCATTAAACTGGAAGGCTCCCTCGGGACTGGTGGAAGCGAGTCATCAGAATGCCCTTCCTGGGACTGGACAAAATGATGCAGGCCCGTTTCCATCCGCAATGTCTGCAATGCTGTGAGGACAGTTCCCACTGGCCTCTGACCAATCTGATGCCTGTGTTTAGGTGACAGCTTTCTTTCCACAGGAAAAAGCCCGTTTAGTGGGGAAATCATGGCAATGGGATCCTTTGCATCCCCATTGTCAGGTGCATTTCCTAGTTCATTTCTCCAAAGTCTGATCATCAAAAGGCATTGGCCCTGTTGAAAACATGAAAGTCAGTCTGATATACCTAGAATTTCCCCAGTCCCAGCCATTCTACTCAAGCTCGAAAGCCTTGTTAGTGTGGAGCCATTCATTACCACTGGGACCATTGCTCAGGGAATGAAGAGAAATTAGCGTTTGCACAGGCAGCGTGGTTCAAAGAGCACTGGATTCAAAGTCAGGAAACCTGGTTTTAGATCCTAACTGTTTACATACTGTGTGGTCTTGAGAAACTTCTTTTTTGGCCTCCATGTATTCATAGGTAAAATGAGGTAATAAAAACTAAGAGAGTTACAAGGAGGAATAAAACCAATGTATATGAAGTTTTCTTGTAAAGTGCTTGATGTGTATACACAGGTGAATATGAGTATGTAGGAAGAAAACAGTTTGAACCGGTAATGTTAAGATTGCAATTGACTGTAGAAACTATATGAACATACTTTTAAAACATTTGTAAATATATATCAAACATTTTCTGCTTGATAAGGTAAGTTAGTAGTACCAAGCAGCATAGTTACTGTGGTACAAGAAAGTTAGTCTATTTCCTAGAGACTTCCAGGAAGGTCTCTGAAACTTTTGATATTTTGAGAATAGTGACCTCCACAGGTTTTTTCCCTGTGTAAACTGTTATGGATTGTACCATGTGTATTGGGAGAAAGTAGACACCTGCAACCTTAGGGACAAAAGACTTGATGAAGGGCAACTGGACACAGACCAGACATAGAAGGAGGAAGCCAGATGAGCTCGAGTGGACCTGGCATAAATTTCTGCCTGAGACAGGCCCTCCATATTGGATGTAGCAAATAACCCCATTGAATCTTCTCATTTGGGGACATGCAAAATGCGAGATAGACCCTGAGAAGCAGGTGCTCTCGAGTTAGGCTGTTTTCTGGTTGTGCAGAACCTCTGTCCCACGTGCATCTGGCCTCAAGCCACGAGACCATGGATGCTACGTGGCTGATCGGCCTATTCCTTATGTAACATCTGCACATTGGTTCCTGGCAGCCTGAGATCAGTATGTTCTTGTTCTGGTAGCTGTACGTACTAGGCAATACCGAACAGTGTTTGTTTTAAAGCAATCAAGTATTGGAGAACCCAATTTGACAACGTAAAATTCAATACACTGCATAGGAAGGCAGTGGAGTTTTGAGGCATGATAGAGCAGTCAGTGTTTCACTTGCTCATGAGACTGACTTCGCTGACACTCCGGCCACCACTCCCACTGGCATCTGCTTTACCACGTGGCTGGGGAAGACGCAGAGCTTCCAGCAGAGTGAGGGTTCTGAGAAGTGTGAGTGCCCCTGAGGACCAAAGGCCACAGGACAACGGCTTAGAAAAGGTTTGGTGGAAAACCTGTCAGAGATTCTAAGATGCAGAAAATTCAAGAATAGTTTGAACATTTGAGAGTGATGGTGAAGCTGTGTTTCAGTCAAGTCTGAGGGAGGAGGATGTTAGATATAAACAACGGTTTGTATTAGATGTAACTGAGGATTGTCGAGAAGGATTTCTCATTGCACTGAAGTATCTATATTTGAAGAACTGAACTCCTAACTGTATTTCAGTTGCATAATGACAGACACATGTACAGAGGAGATGACGTGAAGGCACAGGGGGAACGCTGTGTGAAGACGTGACAGGCTCATGGGATGCACCTGCCGGCCAGGATGGCCAGCAGCCACCGGGAGCTCAGAGGGGTCAAGAAAGGACCTCCTACAAGTTTCAGAGACAGCATGGCCCTGCCAATGCCTTGATTTTGAACTTCTAGCCTCCAGAACGGTGAGATGGTAAGTCTCTATTGTTTCTCCTCCTCACTTACCTCAAGTCCAAGGAGGTCCTTCCTGACCACTGGCAGCAGAGAGTGGCTGTCCCTTGGCTACTCAGCTGCCCACACCAGGCACAGCCAGCTCCTGCAAAGATGTCTCTCCCTGCTGTTCTTCACTCATCACCTTGAAAAATCCTTGTAGACAAGACAAATGGCACATCTTACGGGTCCCCCAAAGGTGCCAGACAAGATCCTGTAAGTACTGGTCAAGACTATTTAAGTTTCCCAGTGGGAGAACCAAAGACCACAGCCACATTAGGAAGCAGCTCAGCAGGAGATGCAGCTATTAAAGAAAAGATGTCTAGAGAGACATGGGAACAAGGGCGCCATCTAAAAGAGAATGCCACTCCACGGAAGGAAACACTCCCGGAAGGAAGCCCATAAAAATTGAGACAACAGGTTGGGGTACAGAAGGGGTAGACGTGTAAACTTGCTAACATCAGTTTTTGAGAGTGGAAAGCTGACTGTGCATGTATTTTCCCAAGTCTTTGGTTAGTGACACCATGTTGGTGGCTTGAAATTGGCTGTGGTAAGAGTATTGGGGTACAGAAGGGGTAGACGTGTAAACTTGCTAACATCAGTTTTTGAGAGTGGAAAGCTGTCTGTGCACGTGTTTTCCCAAGTCTTTGGTTAGTGACACCATGTTGGTGGCTTGAAATTGGCTGTGGTAAGAGTACGTACCACAATAACTGGTAAAGTCTACAATCCAGAGCTCCCCACCCCTCTGCCCAAGAGCCAGTTTCCACATTCAGCAGCGCACCGCTGCATTTGTGCTTGAATCACCGCCCTGCCGCCTGCTGGCTGCGTGACCCGTGGCCAGCCACTTCACCTCTTATGCCTTGACTTTCTCCTCTGTGTCAGTAGCTCCGGCTGCCGTAACAGTATCACAGTCTGGACGGCCTGAACGCTCGAAATGCATTGTCTCACTGTTCTGGAGGCTGGAAGTCTGAAAGTGAGGTGTCGGCAGGGTTGGTTCCTTCCGAGGGCTGTGAGGACGGACCTGCTCCAGCCTCTGTGCTCGGCTTGTGGATGGCGTCTTCTCCCTGGGCTTCTTCCCTCTGTGCATGTCTGTCTCGGTGTTTGAAATTCTCCTTTTCATAAAACACCAGTTTTATTGGATTAAGACCTACTCTAATGATCTCATTTTAACTTGATTACCTGTGTGAAGATGTTATCTCCAAATAAGGTCATGTTCTGAGGTACTGAGGGTTGGGACTTCAACACACGCATTTTGGGAGGACATAATTCATCCCTCACCATTCTCCAAATACGACAGCTAAAAATATCTATGTCACAAGCTTGTTTTGAATATTAAAAACGTACATAATGCAACTGAAAAAGAGTAGGCTCTTGACATCAGGAGCTTTTATTATGGTAACTGCGAAGAAACATCTACTTTATACTCTTAATAAAGTTTCCAGGGAGCCTCTCTTTGTAACATGGGGTGGGGAGGAAATTACCGCTTTGAGGAAGGAGGTTGGGATGGGAAGGACCGTACAGGATCTGTCTGTCCTGGAGGCCTGGTTCCCAGACCCACCTACAGGGCTGTGGATACCTAGCGTTTGCTGTGAGCAGGACTTTCTAAAACCATTAACAATGTAGCTTTCTTCTTTACTCTTAAAAGATTGTGGTAAAATATACGTAACATAAAAGTCACCACTTTAACCATTTTTAAGTGTGCAATTCAGTGACATTAAGTACATTTATAATGTTGTGCAACCACCACCATTACCCATCTCCAGAGCTTTTCATTTTCCCCAGATGACACTCTGGACACATGAAGCACTAACTGACACGCCCCTCCCCGAGCCTCTGCAGCAGCCGCGTGCCTTTCTGTCTCTATGAATTCGTCTCCTCTGGGGAACCCACCTGAGAGGAGTCGCACACTGTCCTCTGTGACTGGCTGATTTCACTCAGCATAATGTCTTCAAGGTGCGTCCGTGGTGTGGCACGTGTCAGAACTTCCTCCTCCTCAGTGTTGCGTGGGCAGACCACGTTTCTTGTCCCTACACCCCCTGTGGGCCGTGGTCTGCCTCCACCTTCTGGTGATGTGTATTCAAGACCTTGCTAAGCGCCAGGCCAACACACTCTAGGGTATTCTGTCCTTTTCACAACTCCTCTATGGCTACTAGTCTAATCCTGCCATTGATAAACGATGCTTTTTCCCCCCTAAAAATTAGCTCATGAAACTAAAAAAAGAAAAAAATCAGAAGAGTGCTAACCACCACCGCTGGGCAAGGCTGTCTCCTGGGGAGGTGGTGAGAGGGCAGGCGCCATGCGTGGTGAGGGACTAGCTCTTGCCAGCTTCGCTGCACTGTGTAAATGTCCTTTCTACATATCAAGCAGGAAAGCAATAATTTGGGAGAAGGTTTCTTCAGCCTCATGGTTTTCAGCTGGTGTTGAGGACAGGTGCAGGGTCTGGATTACTGACTGACTTGGCGAAGTCCACTCAGTGCTGTCTCGGGACGGACCCTGGTTTTCTCCCCACCCCGTGCTCACAGGTGTGTGGGGCAGGACCGAGGGACTCTACCCTCCACCTTGTTCCTCTGAGCCTCAGGACCCACGGACACAGCTGGTTTTCAGCTGGTGTTGGGGACAGGGGCAGGGCCTGGATTACTGACTGACTTGGCGAAGTCCACTCAGTGCTGTCTCGGGACGGACCCTGGTTTTCTCCCCACCCCGTGCTCACAGGTGTGTGGGGCAGGACCGAGGGACTCTACCCTCCACCTTGTTCCTCTGAGCCTCAGGACCCACGGACACAGCAGGTGCAGGGAAAGCCCAGGCTGGGACTCCCTGAGGAACTTCTCCCATTTTCTGCTGGCTCTGGCCAAGTGGCCTTGGGGCTCACAAGTGGCCACTGCCATGAGCCTTGCGTGGACCCTGGTGACCTCTCGGTCCTGTGCCTCCCCTGCCAGGCTCTTGGCCTCAGGGAGAGGAGCTGGCTCCAAGCTCCGGGCAGTGCTGTGAGCACCCTGCAGCCCGGGCCCACGAGGGCAGCTCTGCCCGCCGGGGACCACGCCCTGTGCCCGTGGGCTGAGCGCTCAGGAAGTTTTCTCGACAATGCGGCTCACATTTCCTCTTCCTTAATTACATCCCATTACTCCTACTTAAATCTCCTGTGCCAGGCACAATAGCTCCTCTTCCTGCTGTTATTCCTTTCAGATGTGTGTGGGCTGTTACCACATTCCCTTCCCCCATCCCCATTTAGTGAAATTCCATGGATTTAGCTGCCTAGTCTCTTCATGAGCCAGTCCCTCGGGTCCACTGACCATTCGGTTGTCCTTTGGACCATCTCCAGTACACAGTCCAAAACACACACTGCCACCCTCTCTCTAACACACACACACACACAAACACATTTGTAAGACACTCTCTGACACACTGACACACGGACATGCACTGAAACACACACACAACTCATCCAAGCACACGTTCACACACTTTGTATCACACACTCACACACAGACTCAAACACACACTCACGTACTCTCTGCAACACATACACTCATCCAAACACACACACAAACTCACACATCCAAACACACTCATATGAACACACACGCTCACTCACTAAACACACTCAAACACGTACACCTCTTGCACACGTACTCACACTGACTCACACTCACAGACACACACCCTCACTCCCCCTGCGTCCTGCACTGCCCTGCATCTCTCACCCCCACTTCTCTCTACATCTCAGTCTGTACATCTGTCTCCAGGGGTCAGTGTCCCTAGCAAGGCAGGAAAACGTGATTTGGCCAACCCAGCTAGAAATCGTTTTGTCTATCACACAGGTTTTTAAAACCTCTATTGCATTCTGATGCTTTAACTTTATTCCAACAGTGGCTGTTGTTGTCAGGATGAAATAATTATTCTCAGTGACTTTAAGCTGGAATAGTAATAACACAGGCAAGCAGGCGCCTCCCACCTGTCCTGCCTTGAGTTTCATTCATTCATCAACAACTACTTGTTGAAATCTTACGTTTCAGATGCTGTGCTAATTTGTTGTCAGTCTAGCAGACATGGTCCCTGCCCTTGAGGCTGACAAGCTAGTCATAAACTAGTAAGCAGGTAACAGGCAAACACACTATTACAAATTGCAGTGAGTTCTAGGAGTGAAGTGGGGTCTGCTGGAGGGTCTGCTCTGAACTCGCGACCCTCGGTCCTCTTTGTGTGATGCTCTTGCGCTCTGTCTTGCTCAGCTGTTCCTGCCTGTGGCTACACCCTTGATCGCATAATGATGGTAACGCAACCCCTCCAAATCCCCGTTTCCAATATCCCACATTACAGCCACCACCTTCATTCTCTCCAGTGCACTCCCTCCACTAACCCCTTTCCAACAATCCTTCTACACCCATTTAGCACCTTTTCCCACCCTTTTGATTTCCTCCCCTCTGCCTCAACTTAAATCCCTCAGACAATCATTAAAACTGCTGCCTTGTATTCCTCCCAACTCCCTTACTGTTCTCTGCATTACCTACTCTCTCAGCAGCGAAGTCAAGTCCCCGGGTAAACATAACTTCCCCTCGGCACCTGCTGAACTGTGAGAGGCTGGAGAAATCCAGACAGCCATAAGGACTGCTTCTCCTTAACCTGAGTGGGCCCCTAAGGCTGCCCAGCAAATATGTCAGATGTTCCTGGTCCAGTCACACCGCCCTCTCCCAGGGCACTCTGCCCAGACTGCTCTGGCACCTTGTCTAATCATCCCTCCCAGCTATTGCCCTTGAATTTTACTTCACTGAGAAAAACTGTATGTATTATTCAGGTTCTCCACAGAAACAGAACCATATGTAACAGGAATCAGCTTGCATGATTATGGAGGCTAAGAAGTCCCACAATATGCCATCTGCAAGCTGGAAACCCAGGAAAACCAGTGGTATAATTCAGTCCAAGTCCGAAGGCCTGAGAACCAGGAGTTCCATGTGCAAGGGCAGAAGATGGATTTCCCAGCTCAAGCAGAGAGAGAATTCACTCTCCCTATGCTTTTTTGTTCTATTCCTGCTCTCAATGGATTGCATGATGCCCACCCCCATTGGTGAGGGCAGTTCTTCTTTACTCAGTCTGCTGATTTAAATGCTGTTTTCTACCAGAAAGACCCTCACAGACACACCCAGAAAGAATGTTTTACCAGCTACCTGGGGATCCTTTAGCCCAGTCAAGTTGACACAGAAAATTAGCCATCACAGTATAGTAACCCAGGAGGAACGTGCACAACTTCAACCCACCCGCTCTCTCTCCTTCCCGCATGCGTGTCCCTGATCTTCTCTCCTGCGTGTGTGGACGGTCTGTCCTTCCTCCTGGCTGGGCCGTGCGCTCTGTGTGTGCTCTCCTCTCACCTAACGAGGTGTTGTCCAGCAGCTCTGTCCTCTCTCTTTTGCACCACTGGCTTCCCTCTCTCCTGCACACACGCCCTCCCAAAGCCAGAGGCCCTCCTCTGAGCCCTTTCCCTCCAGCTACTGCCCTATCTCCCCTTCTCTCACAGCAAAACTCCTTGCAAGGACTGTCCCTACACGCTGCCCCACTCACTCTCCTCTTATTCCTTCTTGAGATTGCTCATAATTGGTTTAACCCAACCATTCCACCAAAACCATTCCTGTTCAGGTCACCAAGGACCCTGTATTGCTAAATCCAAGGTTATTTTTCAGTCCTCTTGTGATTGGACTCATCCGCATTTGATTTGGCAGGTCATGCTGTCCCCTGGAAACGCTTTGTTCACTCGGCTTCCAGGACTCACATGAGCCTGGCCTTGTACTGTCCCAGCTTCTCTTTCTCTGTTAGTATTTGGGCTTCTCCTCTCCTCCCTAAACTCCTTTGGGGTTTGATCTACACTCCCTCCCTGATGACCTCTAGCTTTGCACAGCACTGTTCACTGATGAACTCCAACCTTGTCCCTCCAGGCCAGACCTCTCCCTGACGATGCTATTGGTACATTCACCTGCTGCCTTCCATGCCCACTCAGAGGTCTAAAGGACTTCTCACAAAAAGGGGAAGAGAGATTTGACCTAGAGAGCAGAGGTGTTAGTGAATACTGAAAGATCTGCCTTTCTTTAAATCTTTCCAGATATGTATGAAGTAAAGTGCGAATGCACCAGAGCCACCTTAATAAGTTCTTTGTTTAGCAAAGACTTAATGTCTGGATTGTGTACTAACTGTTTGAAGGCTACTGGCCTTGCAATGAACTGTTTATTCATCAATTATTCCCAGTACACTCTGAGGTCCTCTTGGTGGGGACTGTGTTGGTTGTCTTTGCACCCCCAGGTCTTAGCCCAGAGCCTGAAACACAGTGGGGCTCAGGGTTTGTTTGCTGAGTGAATAACTGGGAGTGGGAGGCTGGAGTTGATCTGTGTTCCCTGCATCCAGGCCCTCCACGCAAGTGGTGACAATGTTCTAAATTACCAACACTGCCACCTCCGTGTCTCACGTATTGCAAACCCACGACTGCTCCCTCAGTGGATAGCCTCCTGCTGCTCATACCCGTACTGAGCCTCATCATGGGCGTGCAGGTCCACAGCCAGACCCTCCTTTGCTGGTGTCTTCTGCTCGCTTTTCTTCGGCTCTGCACAATGGGCTGTGGAGGTGGCCACGCTCACTTCTCCGGGAGAGGGAGCCACTTCCCCCTATTCCTCCCAGCAAACCCATGTGGCCGCTTCTGATTTTCTTCAGAGTCCAGCTCATGAATCCCTCAGAGGGGACTTGCAGGTTCCACTCTGTGGGTAGCAGATGGAAGAGAATTAGACGTCTGAGTTTTAGTCCCGACTCTGCTACTTGCAGGTTGCATGACTTTAAGGAAATCAGTTCCTGTCTCCGAGACTTAAGTTCCTCACTTACCCTATTCCTCCCAGCAAACCCATGTGGCCGCTTCTGATTTTCTTCAGAGTCCAGCTCATGAGTCTCTCAGAGGGGACTTGCAGGTTCCACTCTGTGGGTAGCAGATGGAAGAGAATTAGACGTCTGAGTTTTAGTCCTGACTCTGCTACTTGCAGGTTGCATGACTTTAAGGAAATCAGTTCCTGTCTCCGAGACTTAATTTCCTCACTTGTAAAATGGTGATAATGCTGCACAATTTTGTTGAAGGATGAAATTAGATAATATGAAATAAAAGTCCATTGTAAGTAATGGTGTTAAGTTAAAAAGTGCATAATTATAGCAACAAGACGATTCCTTAGCCTGCCTGGCTATCTAGGCATTTTTTTTTCCTTCCTTTGAAATAATAGATTCAGAAACCAGAGGGGAACAATATGACCTTCTCTGAAGGCTTTTATTTCGTTAAAAATCCTTTATATTGTGGTAAAATACATATAACATGAAATTTACCGTTTAACTATTTTTGAGTGTTCAGCTCAGTGGCATTAAGTACATCGGCATCGTCATTCAACCATCACCTTTATCCATCTCCAGAACTTTTCCTCCTTTTAAATAGACTTTATTTTCTAGAGCAGTTTTAGGTTCACAGCAAAATGGAGCAGAAAGATCAGACATGTCCCATATCCCTCCTGCCCCCACATCCCCACCCGAGTGGCACATGTGCTACCGTACAGCACGAACAGGAGCAGGTGTCCGGACAGAACCGGGTTCCGTTCCCAGTTCTGCCACTGCTAGCTTGGGATGTTGGGTGAATCCCTCAGTTTTCTAAAGAGCAGTTTTGTTATTTGGAAAATGAGGACAAAAAGACCAATTTAAGGATTAAACTGAGATGATGCACTTAATATCCTTAGCACAATGCCTGGTCCAATAAATGGAAGCCATGATTGTGATTTAATGTAACAGAGCCATGATTCAATTCTAGGAGGTGATAGTCACCTGAATAATCTAGCCCCCCTCTCCCAAAAAAGCATAACATGACCCCAAGGGGATTAGTAAACCCTCCACCATTTGGCCTCAAGTCAACAGCCACCCCTGTCACGACTGTGCTAAGTTCCTCCTTGTATACCATCCTCGGGCATGAAACGGGCCACATCACGTGTTTTCACTGTTCTGATTTTCCATTTTCCAGGCCAAGATGATCGACAACTTCCAAAATGCTTTGCAAAGACAGCAGCCACACAATGCTGCACCTAACAGCGTTGTCCGGCGGGCAGAGGAAGGACGCATCCTGCGGTGCTGTTAGGAAGGGACTGGAAATGCAAGTGTCTGCAGCTGCTTTAGCACCACCTGAGGGCCTCCAGGTTGAACCAAGTTCACGGTCATTGCATCCTCACTCCTCCTGGCACAGCTTTTAACTCAGGCACAATGACAGTTCCTTTCAGAGTTTTTCCAGCTGGTGTCGTTTTTCCTAAGACCTGCCATCATCCCAGCTAACACAGCTGTGTCCACCGGTACACAGACTCCACCAGTACACAGACCTCCACCAATACACAGACCTCTACCAGTACACAGACTCCACCAGCAGGGACTTTTGGGTGGGTTTTGGGAGAGGAATTCATCTGTATCAATATCTGGCAAAGAACCCAGGCCTTGTAGAGGGCTTTTAAATTGGGAGATGGTGGAAAATTAATCCCTGCAGGTGACCACCTACCTGCACAGAGTGGCCGACTGGTTAGCAAGCTGAAGTACAACTCCGAGGAGTGGGGGAAGCATTTGCATCGGTCTCCTGCCAACTGATTGGGTGACGCAGCTTGCCTCAGGGCCCCCACAATCATGAGAGTTGTGTTTTGCAGCAGGCATCTGGCTGAGGGGATGAATGGAGCTAAAATCTACTCAGATGCGGGAGCCTTTTACCAACCTGTATACAGAGGCCGTAGGAACTCCTGGTGGCCGGGATCTGAGCCCCTGCCATGCGGGTGAACGCAGGGAACACAGAGACCAGTGATGGGCAGGCTGTGCCTTGGAGAATGGACAGTCTAGAGGGAGGAGGAACTGACCTCCAGCAGGACGTTTACTGCTATAGTGTCTCAATTTAGTTTCTTTCTTTGTCAGTTCTTTGAAACTAATATTTATTGAGAGGCTAGTATGCCAACACCGTAATAGGCACTTACCTGTGTAATCTCAACACTGGCGACAGCTCCCTGTGATGCTCCCACGTGCGTGCGTGCAGAGGAGGAGACCCAGCAGGTGCTGACGTGGTGGCAGGCCCTCCCGGCTCCAGCCAGGGGCTTCCTTCCTGCCACTCTGTCCCTCTTGGAGGTCGCTGCTCAATGGTACCTTTTATTTTCCACACCACATTCATAGATATTAGGCACATTTTCAAATGAAAATAGTATCTTTCCGTGAAATGGTAAAATCATGATGAGGAAGTATCTTGCAAATTGCTATGTATAAAAAGATGATATTTTAATAACATCATTATATGTTATTGCACAAAGTGTTGTTACCTGTTATTAGGATGTAGTAAACATGCTTTTTCTTCTTTTGCACAAGGACTAACTTGGGATATGTAGGACAGGAAAGAAAGAAAAAGATTTCTCTGATGAGTGTCTTATGCAGTAGGAACACGTGCTAATCCAAATGGAACTAAGTCTCATCAAAAGAGAATTTGCTTTAAAAAAGATGTGCTCCCGACCAGGTGGGCACAAGAATCCTGGCCTTAATCGTCAAGTAGATTCTACTGTATCCAGTATCTAGGACAAAACCTAGCAGGGTTTTTTTTGTTTGTTTGTTTGTTTTTTAACTCAAGACTTTAGAAGGATGCTAAAAAATTTGATGAGGATTACTAAATCTGCCCTCTGGAGAGAGATCTGGATATGATTTAAGGGAAATTATAAAACTACTTAGGTGGAACAAACTAAAAAAATAACTAAATCATTTAAAAATGTCCTTTGCCTCTATCCTTCCCCCACTATTCAAGGAATAATGGGTCTTTCTGCATACGCCGCTTTCATGATTATCGCAGAAATGCAATGAGAGAGAAAGGATTTATTGCTCTGGCTTGGCTTTGAATATTGAGAGCAAAGCCTAGAAAATGAAAAGCAGAGAACTGATGCCAGGCCTTGAACTGTCAGAGAGGAAAAGCAGTAACTCCAGCCCCCACCCTCACTTCTGATGCTGGAGTGATGGGGCTGGATGCATTGGCTTGGGGAGAGCTCGAGGGCAGTGAAGAGTCAGTGGGCAGAGGCAGCATCTTGGGTCTGGGATTGGGGTGGGGAATAGTCCCCGTAGGAGTGGCTGGAGAGACAGGACAGAACCAGGTGAGTCGTGGGCAAGGAGGCTGGCTCTGCCTAAATTTTTGGCAAGGCCGGACAGTGCCATTTGACAGCATCTTAACAGGAGCTCCCTTGTTGGTGGTCCTGGGATGGGGAAGCCACATGGGGGCCGAGAGCTCCAAATGAGAAGCAGGAAATCCGGTTCTGGTGCTGAGCCCACCTTAACTCCTGCAACTCTGGCAGGTTGTGTCGTGTCCGTTTGCCTTCAGCTTCCTCATCCTCACCAGGAGAGGGTTGGATTGGATGGCCTGTGAGATTTCTTCTAGATCAGATCTATCCTCTGTGTCAACTGGAGGCCACTGGCTGTTTGGGGAGAGCCCTGAGGACAGAGGCCAAGGGAATGGGTTGAGCTGGAGCTGGTTAGAGGCTGGAGGAGGGGAGGGTGACTTGAGGGGTAACAGTGCCAAAGGAGAGAGAGGAAGGGGACCAGGGAGGGAGAAAGGTAAGGTGGAGGCAGGACGGGGGGTGGTGATACCAGGGCAGAGGGATGAGGAAGGATGAGTTAAAACTCAAATGAAAATTTAAAACTCTTTGGGCCGGTCCGGTGGCGCACTGGATAGTGCGCCACTTGGGAAGTGCGGTGGCGCTCCCGCCCGAGGGTTTGGATCCCACAT
>NW_007726860.1:3180-13085 GCF_000696425.1 Galeopterus variegatus | reverse complement strand
GGAAAAAAAAAAAAAAAAAAAAAAAAAAAAAAAAAAAAAATTTAAAACTCTTTAATGAGAAAGCATGGGACACCAAGGGAGTTCCACTCGGGTGAGTTCCATCTTCCAGCAAAGCAGGAGTTTTGGTCAAGCACAAAGAGCAGTGCTGGGGTACATGCTCGGGGATGTGCTAGAGATTAAGGGGCAACAAATCAAGCATTTCCAAAAAAGTATAAAGAACCCACTCAGAGTAAGGAGGGTGAATTTACAGGGGAATTAGTTTCCTGCTTTGATGATTTTCTCCTGGACCTAGGAACTAATCTTCCCCACGGGAGGATGCAGCCCTCACCAGACACCAACACTGCTGGCGCCTTGATCTTGGACTTCCCAGCCTCCAGAACTGTGACAGTAAATTTCTGTTCTTTATAAATTACCCAGTCCGTGTTACTCTGTTTTAGCAGCACAAATGGACTAAGAGCTGGGGATACAGTGGGAGGCAAGGCAGACGGATGAGGTCCCCGTCTCCAGGAGCTCCCACTTTGGCAGAGTTAGACCCACGGTTGTAAGTGCTCAAACACTAGTTCCTTTTGGAGCAGGAGCATATTTAAAAACAGAGGTTAATTTTCAGGAGTCATCATCTAGCTGGACTGTGGCCAACTTTTCTGTTCTAACTGAAAGATGAAGCTGTTTTCTATTTTGATCAGGCTCAGAAATTCCAGGCCCAGTGACTTTGGCCTGTGTCCCCTGCATTCTGCTCAGTCTTCTGAGGTGAAGTAGGGCAGAGACTGGGGGGATTCGTAACAGTTTGGAATATCCTGGTCACCCAAGGACGATGGCAGCTTGGTTAGCCTGTCATCGCTCTTCCTTGGAGAAAGTATATAATTGCTCAGCCCCTCATTTCTCTGCTTCTGGCTTAGTCACAGGCTTTTCAAACGTTCCAGAACTCTCTCTGTGAAAAGGAAAGGATGCCCCTGGGAAGCACTGAACACATTAACTTCCAAATAGAGCAACTGATTAAATGCTGGAGATAGTGTCTTAGTCTGTTTGGGCTGCTATAACAAAATAGCATAGACTGTGTGAATTATAAACAACAGAAACTTTTTCCTCACAGTTCCAGAGGCTGGAGTTCCATGATTGAAGTGCTGGCAGGTCTGCTGTCTCGTGAGGACCCGCTTTCTGGTTCTCGGAGGGCACCTTCTTGCTGCATGCTCACATGGTGGAGGAGACGAGGCAGCTCTCTGGTCTCTGTTATCAGGGCACTAATTCCATTCATGAGGCTCCACCCTCACGACCTCATCACCTCCTAAAGGCCTCACCTCCTAGTACCATCCCTATGGGTGTTAGGATTTCAACAGGTGAGTTTTGAGGGATGCAAACATTCAGTCCATCATACAGTGGAAAGCAGGTTGGTACCATTTGGCTTGGAGGCCACCTTTCCAACTCTGGTTGTAATGGGGGCCTTGGGACTGGGGGGCAGTGAATTTAGGATTTCCAATTTGATGGGTGTCTCTCTGTCTCCTGCAGGTCCAAAGCCATCCACCCAGCTGGGAGCTGGGGTGCCGGGGAGGACTGGGCTATGTCAGAGTCTCCTGGACTTATGTTTTCCTCCAACAACACTGTGGTGCCCCCATCCTGGGCTGCCCCTGCCTTCTGGCCTCTCACGCAGAGGGTGCTGCCCTCTGGAGCTTGTCCCAAGAGACTGAGGTTTTTCCCAGGCTGGAAGATTTTTCTCTGTGTGTGGTGTTTGGAAATGTCCCAACTTGGGGCTGGAGGAGGCCCTGCCAGAACTGTCTGTGGTTTCCAGTTGTCCTGCAGAAGCTAAACCAGTTAGCCAGATGGGCCTGCAGGAAAACCTGCTGCTCGGGGCTTGTGCCTCTCTGAGGAAGGCACAGTGGGCAGGCTGCTGCTGGGGGCACTTGCTGGCGAGAAAGCTTTTCCTGTGGTACTTTTCTGAGCATGTTCTAGAGACTGGTTTGTATTCAGTGGGTATTTTCCTTGGTCTTTCACCAAAACACAGTTTGCCTTGAGGTGGAGGAAAACTAATTTAACAATTCTCAAGAACAAGGGGTCCGCTGTGGGGAGAACCTAGAGGCAAAGTCCCAAAGACTGCAGGCCAGTGAGAGACCCTTGCCCAGTCCCTGCTGTTGGCGCCTCAACCTGCCAGAAGCCAAACGCTCACCCTCGTGCCCTGCAAGTCCTGCACAAAGCACCCTCCACCAGGAAGCCTGCCTTGCTGCCCTCCATCCTGCACCAACACTCTCTCCTCTATGGCATGGGACATGTGCCCACACCAATGAGCAGGATTTGTTGTTTTGATTCGTTTTTATTCTTAAGATGGTGCAAGCCTGTTTTAAAGTACTGTGATCCAGAGGTGCTGGGATGAATGTTTTCTAAGTCCAGGGTGGTTTTTTTGTTGTTCTAGAATATTTGTTTTTTTTTTTCTTTTTTTTCCTTTTTGTCTTTTTTCGTGACTGGCAACGGATCGCAACCCTCAGTGTCGCGCCCGTACCGGACCGGGACCGGCAACGGGATCGCAACCCTCGGTGCTGCGCCCGCACCTCGCTCAGCCAGTGAGCGGCCGGTCTGTATGTGGGATCCGAACCCTCGGCGGGAGTGCCGCCGCGCTCCCAAGTGGCACACTGTAGCAGTGCGCCACCGGGCCGGCCCTAGAATATTTGTTTTTTTAAGCACTTTTATTTATTTATTTGTTTTTTAAAATCAGTTTTAGGCTTACAGCAGAATTGAGTGAGAGGAGAGTACAGAGACCTTTCGTAGACTCCCTGTCCCACACACGCTGAGCCTGTCCCACCATCAGCGTCCCTCACCAGAGTGGTCCATTTGTTGAAACTGATGAACCTACACTGACACATGATTATTACCCGGAGTCCACAGTTTATATTTACATTACAATGCTGTACATTCTGTGGGTTTGGACAAATGTATAATGATATGTATCCATCATTATAGCATCATCAAGAGCAGATTCACTGCCCCCCAAATTCCCCTGTACTTCATGTATTCACCCCTCCCTTCCCCCAATCCCTGGCAACCACTGATCCTTTCGCTGTCTCCATAGCTCTGCCTTTTCCAGAACATCATATGGTCGGACTTATGCAGTATGTACTATTTTCAGACTGGCTTCTTTCATTTAGTAATTTGCATTTGAGGTCTCTCCATGGATTTTCATGGCTCAATAGCTCATTTCTTTTCAGCACTGAATAATATTCCATTGTCTGCAGGTACCAGTGTGTTCATCTATCACCTGCTGCAGGGCTTCTTGGTTGCTTCCAGGTTGTGGTGATCAGGAATATATCTGCCGTGAGCATCCGTGTGCAGGTCTCTGTGTGGACAATGGTTTTCAGCTCCTTCGTTCTACTTTGCATTTTCCTGATGACATATGATGTGGATCATCTTTTCATAAGCTCATCTGCCATCCAGGGCATCTTCTTTCCCACACAATGACATTGTCCTGCTGGGCAGTCACTGGGATGTAAGTAATGGCCTTGTTCTCTTGGTCCCTGAAATTAGGGAGTGGACTTCTTGGGGGGCAGAGCTTCTGTCTCCTGTCTGCTCCTGGCTGCCTGGGTTGATGCTACTCAACGTCTCTGAGCCTCATGCTTCTCATCTGTGAAGTGGGGACAACTAGGGCCTACTCCATTGAGTCGTTCTGAGTAGTTAGTTAATGTGCTAATGTATGAGGGTGCTTCAGAAGTTCACGGAAAAATAGAATTAAAAGATAACACGAATCTTTTCATCAACTTTCTGTAGTACTCTTGTATAAAAAATAGCACAGAAACAAGACTTAGAAAATATTGGTTGGTGGTGACAATGACCATTCAATCTGCATTTTGAAGATAGGACCAAATTCTATCAGTCCAAAGAATAACTGAGCTTGGGCAGGGCAGCTGGCACCGAGAAACGAGATGCCCAGCAGCGCGTGTGCCTTCCTGCATTGTTTTACTATGAATATTTTTTCTAAAATAGATGCCTAGGAACTTTCGGATGACGTGTAGAAAAGGTTAAAACAAACCAACCCAGCCATCGTGGTAGATCAATAAACCTGAAAGCTCAGAGCAAGTATACAGTTGGAAAGATACAGTTACAATTTCAGAATTAAATGTAAAGATTAAGAGAAACTACCTAGTTTGGGGGCTTTACCCAGGAATCAAGCTCAAACAGTGGCAATGGGGTCAGTGGTTAATAGAGCTGGTTCCTGCGTCATCCACTCACTTTCTCGATGGCAGCCAAGGCCAGTTCGGGCCTGGTGTCCTCCCCATGCCATTAACACAGACAGCCAGCGCCGCGCTGGAACAGGCCCAGGGCAAAAACTTGTCAAGAGCACTTCCTCTCCACTTCACAGGCACAAACATCTATTCTGGGTTTGGGCTATTTTCCAAGGTGGGTTACGTGATGGTAAACAACAGGTTTTTTTTTGGTGAGTGAAATTTTAACTTGGTACTTTGCAAAACACACTTAAAAATATTTTAGGTAACTATTAAGAGGAAAACAGAGACATAAAGAGTTGTCTGTGGTTATAAAAATATTTTCCACTAAGCTCCTTCTTGTTTATTCCTTGATGTTAGGAAAGACCTGCCTGGCCACATTTTTGACTAGTAATCTGTTTCCCATAGATTTGGGGACTTTCTTTTACAGGCTATCAATAATTATTTTAAGGAAAAAAATGGAAAGTGAAAAGTTCAAGAAATCAATTAGCTGGCTTGAATTTGCTGAGAAATTCAAAATAATGTTTATGACTAAAATTCACCAAGTAAATCAACATAATATGAAGAAGTAAATTAACCCAGAATGACAAAATAAAAGGATGGTTCCCATGTAACACCATAAATTTCCTGCTTGATGCATTTCAAGTCTCTGATTTCTAATAAAATTCTCATGAGAACATAGTATTGCTCCATAAAAACTCCTGAACTCTCCCCCATGAGAACCAGCTGGTTTGTAAGGGCACATGGGTTCAAGGCTGTGGTTTATTTATTAAGAGTTTCTCAGTAAATACATCATGGTCCACTGGACAGCCCCCTGTGATTGTGTGGAGGTCACGTGTCACTTCTGCGGCCCTCAAGTATGAGGAAAAACAAGAAGCATGCCAGGAACTCCAACTCCCCTCCCCGCCAAACAGAAAACTGTAACCTTTTTTTTTTTTTTCTTAAACAAAGTTCTAAACTCCTTTTGTTTACCTTTGACCCAAAGAGACCTCATGGGAGTTTCACATTTGCCTCAAGAAAGTCTGAGCACTCTTGCCAGAGTGACTGACAGGGAGCCCTGCAGAAGGGAGCTGGGTTTTGTCCTCCTGGGAAGCACAGGCAGACAAAGGCAGCCGAGCGGGCATTGCAAGCGCTTTTGAGGGATTTCAAACGTCTTAGAGAAAATATGTGTATTTATATATAGGCATGAAGATAACGAATTCATGGCTTACGCACCTCTCCCCGCAGGCCTACCACCTGGAAAAATGCCACTGTCCACTGGCATTGTGTGTTTAATCTGGGCCAGATATGTGGCTAAAAGCTTTATGGGTCTTACTGTACTCCATCCTGCACACAGTCCTGCGACATGGACCGTTGTCACCACCCTGGTTTTAGAGAGAGGGAAACTTCACACAGAGAGGTTAAGTCACTTGTCGGAGTCACACACCTCATCAGGGACAGAGCAGGAAATGGAGCCCAGGAGGATTAACTCCAGCGCTGACTTTAAGAGAGAAATGCCCTGCCAAGCAGGGTGGCATGAAAACCTGGCAGACTTTTTTGTTTTGATCCTTCCAGAATCCTCTTCAAATAAACCCACGGGGTCAGAGCTAACATGTGCAAAGCACCTGTCACAGGTTGGAAGTCGTGCTGGCATACTCACGGTGGGCCTCGTGCACGCAGGCCCGTGAGGGCGGGGTCTGCCTTTCATGTAGCTTCCTTCTCCTGGGCCCTGGGGCTCGAGAGCGGACCTAGTATTTCTAGCACTTGGCACAGGCCTTGGCACGTATGGGGCTCAATCAAATGATTCAATGGGTAAGAATGGGCTCTGCCCCATGGCAGAGAAAGCATTACTTAAAAATTTTTTATAGACTTTAATTTTTAAAGCAGTTTTATGTTCATAGCAAAATTGAGAGGCAATTTTACTCAGAGATCTCCCATATACCCGCACCCCACATGCACATTCTCCCCACTGTCAACATCTCACCAGAGTGGTGCATTGACACAATCGATGAAACGACATTGACACATCACCCGGAGTCCGTAGTTTACATTAGGGCTCCCTCTTGGTGTTGCATATTCTATGCGTCTGGACAAATGTATAATGACACGTGTCCATCATTATAGCATCATGCAGAATAGTTTCACTGCCCTGAACATCCTCTGTGCTCCACCTGTTCGTCCCTCCCTCCCCTCTAACCCTGGCAACCACAGATCCTTTTAGTGCCTCCCTAGTTTTGCCTTTTTCATAATGTCATAGAGTTGGAATCAGACCTATGTAGCCTTTCAGATTGGCTTCTTTCACTTAGCAATGAGCATTTAAATTTCTCCCCTGATGGCTCATTTCTTTTTAGCGCTGAATAATATCCCATTTTCTGAAAAGAGCATAATTTTCAGCTCACAGAAATGGAAAGCACTTTCTACATCTGTGGAATTTAGAGCTGAACGTGGTGTGTGAGCACTGTCCCTGAAGAGACGCAAAGACAACAGCGACGGGAGCCTGATGTGTGGTCCCCACGGTCAACACCAGCCGGGCCCTGTTGTATAAAGTGCAGGCGAGGAACCGCGCGTGTCCAGTCTCACCGACCCGCAGCTCAGCTTGAGGGACAAGTTCCTTGCTGGGTGTTCCATCAGCCCTGCCAATGCAAGGGCACATGCTGATGAAAACGGAAACCTGTCGGATTCCTTTTCATGAAAAATGGATGAGTGCATTGGGACATCTAATTATCTTCATAACCCTTAAACGCATGACTCCAGCCAGGGCAAGCTGTCACCTTGCAGGGAAGATTCCAAGTGCCCTGCACGTGCTACGCTCTTCAGAGGCCCCGTAGTGCCCTCCAGACGGGCCTATGTGTGCATGACGGAAAGCTCCCGACTGAAAATGAGCCCACCGAGCTTATACGAGCTTCCCTAACCCAGGAGGACAGGAGACCGAGCGATTCACACAGGAACCCGCGCCCCAGCGGCCCGCGAGCGACGGAGGGGACCAGCGCCACCTAGCGACGCCGCGCAGCCCGGGCCAGCGCGAGTGCTCAGACGAGCTCAGGGCTTGGAGTGACCGCTCCGGGAGCTCGGCCAGGCTCGCCACTCTCGGGAGGGCTGGGAATTACCTGAGGTGAACAGCATTCGCTCTCGACCCAAGACACGAACGTGACATATGCTTAGCTCCGTCACAGACGCCTGTGTCAACAGCTCCCCGCAGACTGTCTTCATTATGAGAAGTGAGACCTGCGGCCGTCGATAGATAACCATCTCTAGAAAGAATGGGCGTTTGCAATTTAGAATCATGGCTCAACAGTACCATGAATTAAACAAGAGAAGAAGGCACTTAAACATTTATTTTAGACTCAAGTCAAAACTAAGCCAGAGTAAGCATTTAGCTGACAGTTATTAAAGATAAATGACTAAAACTCCTGAAAGTTTTTATAACCTTACAAAATTCAGCTTGGGCCTTTGTCCACCTAACTCTTGTCACTTAGATTTACCACATTACTTCCTCACTGCTGGGAAAAATACATCGACCTCCCAATTCTGATGGCGTTTGAGATGGCAAGTTGGGTCTGATTAAGCAAAACTTTATCATCCAGTCTGCAGTGGCTGTCATTTAAAACAAGCAAAACAAACAAACAAACAAACAAACAAAACAAAACAAAACAACCCCCCCCCCCAAAACACCCAACACCTGGAATTGATCCCTTTTTCGTCACTGTTCCTAGAAGTTTTAGGGGTAAGAGGAGAAGACAGGGACCTAACATTCTTGGAACTCTTTTTGCTTTGTTGGAATACGAGCTGTGTTAGTTTTTATGCCGTCATCTTATCATTAGTCCTGATGATCACCCTGTGAGCCTGTAAATCCTGAGAAGGGTCTGCACTCCCATCTCCCAGGTCTCCATGGATGAGGCTTCTGCTCCTTGTGTGCTACGAGATCACCAGAAAAGGGCTAGATGTCCTTAAACGATTTTATGACTTTGGAGCAATTACTGTAAGACTGTCAGCAAAAGCAAGGCTGAACCTCCTTGGGACGCAGTATGTATTTGCATCGGGGTGAGCCGGGGGAGGCAGTATCAGGTGAGGCAGTTTCCTCAGGGCATGGAGGTATCTCCTTCCTCCCTAATCTCAGTTAACAGTGGACCCTGACCCCCAGGATGACTCTTCCCCTCCACCTTCTCTGGAGGGTAGCTAAAGAACAAAAAAGGAGGATCCTGGCACGTGGGAAAGACAGCTCGTGTCCACAGCCTCTGTGAATACACACAACAAGCCCATCACCCAGCCACACCAGTGGACAGAACCCATATTTTACAGAAAAGGAAACTGAGGCTCAGAAGGATTAAGTCATTTATCTATGGTCAGAAAATTAGCTAGAAAAAGAGCTAAAAACACAGCCTCTGTGAATACACACAACAAGCCCATCACCCAGCCACACCAGTGGACAGAACCCACATTTTACAGAAAAGGAAACTGAGGCTCAGAAGGATTAAGTCATTTATCTATGGTCAGAAAATTAGCTAGAAAAAGAGCTAAAAAAGGAGAGGAACTCAGCTCTCACGCCGTTTTGCTCTTCCCAGCACTTTGCCTCCTTCCCTGAAAGGCATGGTGAGGTGCAGCTCACCTCTTCAGTGGCTGACCAAACTCCAGCTGTAAGGGAAAAGAGGAATCCCCATTCTTTTATCCAATGCTTCATCTTCTAAAGCAAGTTAAAGACAAAGTGTTAGTTTTAAATACAAAATTTTAGGATCTGAATATCCTTAAATGGCCTTGGTTGTTTTTCTTGTTGTTGTTGTTTCTGTTTTTGTTTTTTTTTAAAATGTTCTTTTAGTTTCAGTTTAAAGGACCCACTAAGAACAAAAATCCATATTGTTTATTCTGTTCCCAATCTCATCTTTCCTCTCTTTCCCTTCCCCCACCCGCAGCTCTGCCAAATCATAAACAAATCAGCAAAATCCCTAGTGGGCTGAAAACCTGTCCGTGGTTTACTCCAGCTGGAAAGAATTGTGTTCCACCAAGATTTAGACCCCGTTTATAATGGAAACCCTGACAGGCAATATTGTAATTATAGTCTTGCCGTAACGAATGTATCCGTGTGGTCAGAGTAATGGATTTTTCCATGGTATTTTTCCATGGGAGATTTGTTCCCTGAGAGATGTTAACTTAAAACCTGGATTATAGCTTTGACTTTAGAGCAGGATCTCTCCTGGCATTGTTGTAGCTTAAAATTAACTATTATATTGACTTTGGTAGTCATGATTAGCAAGGGGGACATTAGTCAAATTGATTTTTGCCAGATTGATGGGGGTGGGGGATTGGTGGTTTGGTGGTATAGGAGCTGACTTCGGGAAACTTGAATCATCTCCCAGATTTTTAACTAGGGAGTATTTCCTTTCGTCTCTGACATTAAAGTAGAAAAGTTGAATAGGGCTGATGGCTATTAGGGTGACCAACCATCTTGACTGGCCTGGTGTAGGGAAACTGAAGGAAAATGGTCAGGGCCCCTCAGATGTTCAGAATATTGCTGAGCATTTGATGTAATATGCATGTGCGCCCAGGTGTTCCTTGGTTATTGTCTAATGTAACTGCGCATGTGCACCCAGGTGTCATGCGTTAGAGACTTCAGCATAAAGGACAAGTGGCTCTGATCCACAGTGTGCCCTGCCCCCGGGATGCCCCCAGGGAGGCCACTACTGCTGCTGGAGGCTGTTGCTGCTGCTGCCAGGGCCCCCGGGACCCCCC
>NW_007726860.1:0-2744 GCF_000696425.1 Galeopterus variegatus | reverse complement strand
GAGAGGCTACTGTCGCTGCTTCTGCTTCTGCTGAAGAAACTGAGGACTGAGCTCGTGTCATCTGCCAACAGCTCCTGGGATCTTTCCCAATTACCTAGTGTGGACCTGCGTGTGAGGGGTCTGGTGACCCAGCCTGGCATGTGAGGGGTCTGTGACCCAGTCTGTAGGGTCTGTGGCCCCTAACCCCTAACCCTGATAATACAAATGGAAAACTTAGTGTAACTAAAATAATGAAACATTTTGGCTTTAGTTATGAAATGCCTAGCCATACAATTAGTGTAGCTATTGCTGTAACCCGACAATTGGTGTAGTCACTTAGCAATACACCTGGGAATATCGTTTTAGCACTAAAATTTCACATTCCAGGAAATGTCTCAGTGTTGGGGAAGCCTGAACAGTCGGCCATCCTAGATAGTAAGGAAAACAGAATCAAATTCAAGAGGACAGCAAAGTAAGTCTATTTTATTTTATTTCCTTTTTTTGTCTTTTTTATTGACCGGTAACGGGATTGCAACCTTCGGTGTTGCGCCCGCTCCGCGCTCAGCCAGTGAGCGGGAACTGGTCTCCACATGGGATCCGAACCCTTGGCGGGAGCGCCGCCGCGCTCCCAAGCGGCGCACTCTCCAGTGCGCCACCAGGTTGGCCCAAAGTAAGTCTATTTTAAAGAGAGCAACCAAACTGAGTTTTAAAGTAAAATCCTTTCTTGTTGCTTAAACAAAACCTTAAGGTAATCAGATTTAGCTTGAGAACTGATTCAGAAAAGGGCTCAATAGAAATTTTAACATCTCATGCTTGGTATGGTAGAATATAATATGAAAAACCAAGCAAGCCTTTGTTCTGCCTAACAATTTCATGGGTTAACTGATCCTCTGGTCATTTGGAGGCATGAACAGAATGAGACATTTCGTGGGTGTTTCAGCCCCCCCCAAGAGGCCAACACTGAGGGTCTCACTTCTCCAATCCTTTCCTGGCAGGCCGTGACGACTCTTCCAAAACCTCCTTTCTCTGTGATGAAAGAGACAGAGAGGAATGCAGGGGCCAATCTGGGGAGCTCGGGCTTCCCGTCTGGGCCCCCGCTTTCTTACTCAAGGGGCTCTGCTTTCCAGATCTCTTTTTACAAATCTCTCCGGCTGTTCCAGTTGCCTTTCCAAATACTATGAAAACTGCTGACTTTGAGAACTTGGTTGGCTGAGTGGGGTTGAAAGACAGGAAGGAACCCAGAATCAAAACTAAGGCAGAACAACTGAGCACAGGAGCCGGAGAACTCTGCAGAGCAGAGAAAGAAAATGCGTACCAAACTTCTTTTTCCTGTGTACAAACAGCTCCATGGGACATGAATGTTCAACCTATTTCTGGATTATCAGTGCTGAGCCTTCAGGATATGTATAGAATCTGTTTCTGGATCTGTAAACTCAAAGCCTTTGGTCACCGTGCACGAACTGTTTCTGCTGTGATCAGTGCTATTGCTATGAATTCCAGGATCAGAACATGGAGAATAGGACCGAGGTGAAGTGAAGCTGTCCACCTGCATGTGGCAGAGCACGGCTCTGCCCCACCTCCACGAAGGAGTGGGCTGCCTGCCCTGCGGGGGTGGGGCTCGCTGAGGCCTCGGGATGGGGTGAGGAATGTGTCTGGCCCGGCTGCTGCTCTAGTAGACTCCGATGAGAGCACAGGTTACCTTGATCCCCTTAAATGACCACAGACTCTTGAGCCTAAGATGTGTGCTTGCTGTTGTGTACCGCTGAGATTGTTTGTGGTTTGTGATGCATCCAAAGCAAATAGATCCACCTCTACAGATGAAATACAATTAAGAATCACTGCTGATTCCACTTCAGTGGTGCCACTCCATGAATGTCAGAAGAGAGCTGTAAAAAGGTCTTCCAAAAGTATCTTCTTTCTAGGTTTTCTCCTGTTTCACTGGAGGACAGAACATGTAAAATTTCCATTCTTATTTTCCTGCTTCTTAATAGAAGTGCCCACAATGAGTTTTGTGGATATGCCTGCAAAGGCTATAACAAGATATTCCCCAGCAGTCCAGAATCTAAATAAGTAGATACATAAAATTAATTGTTATATTTTCATATGCATGCTAGTGAGGAAAGCTATGGGAAGCAGACGCACACAATTTTTTTTTAGAGGTCATAAACATGTTTAGAGATTTTATTTTATTTTTTTAAGAGTTAACTTTTTTGTTGGTTATGAATATCCATGAGTTAAAAAGCTGATTGTTACCCCTTGTGCCCATGATGTGAGGGCCAGATTCATACTGGCAGCATACCCATTACCACAAATTGCATTCGTACCCTGTGTCCCCCACCCAATTAGCCCCAACCTTCCTCTCCCTCCCCCCCCCACTCCACTTTGTAGCCCAAGAAATGTTTTCTTCCTCTGCAAGTCCAGCACACCCCTGTGGTCTTTCTTTCCTTCTTTCTTTCTCTCTTAGCTCCCACATATGAGGTGAGTACATGTGGTATTTATCCCTCTGTGCTTTGCTCATTTCACTCAACATAAGTTTCTACAGGCTCATCCATGTTGTTGCAAATAGAATTTCATTCTTTTTTATGGCAGAGTAGTATTCCATGGTGTATATATACCACAGTTTTCTTATCCAAACATCCATCGATGAACATTTAGGTTGGTTCCATGTCTTGGGTATTGTAAACAGAGCTGCGATGAACATAGGAGTGCAGGTATCCCTTCGACATGATGGTTTCCATTCCTGTGCTTTATACCCAGAAGTGGGA
>NW_007726859.1:620698-621291 GCF_000696425.1 Galeopterus variegatus | reverse complement strand
GCATCCAAGATTGTCCAGATCAAGGGCAACCTCTCCTATGAAGACAACAGCTACCCTAGAGGCATCCTTGCTGCCCCCACCCGACCCCTGGCTTATGACCTCTTTTAGTTCCCCAGCAGGGCCAGCACGGCCAGCGGCCTACCTCAGGGATGGCTATTAGTTCCTGAAGCTACTTCAGTCAGAAAGGGAGCTGCTGGAAGGCTGGCGCTGAGCCACAGAAAGCACAGACAGCATCGAGATTTATGTCCCTGAGGCCCAGACCCAGGTCTGAGACCATAAAGGAAGAAGGAAGTAATTTTAAGTCATTTTTGTAAAACACACAAAAAACCTAAGTGCAAGTGGAACAAAATTTTCTCAACCTTTAGTATAGTTATTCTGTCCAGAGACCCTGAGCCAACCTCCAAATTAATGCATACGAGGGCTCACAATTTGGCTTTTTTGGGTCCCCCTACCCCCAGCTTTAGGTTATGAAGACTTTACAATAAAAAGTAAACAAAAACACACAAAAACCAAATCAAAACAAAAAAGTGGTAGACGAGATAGCTTTCAGCAACTTCCTAGCTCAGCCTTCAGAATGCAGTTTTTTTATTTGT
>NW_007726859.1:592664-620064 GCF_000696425.1 Galeopterus variegatus | reverse complement strand
AGACGAGATAGCTTTCAGCAACTTCCTAGCTCAGCCTTCAGAATGCAGTTTTTTTATTTGTTCTATCTAATGAAAATTTAAACCAACTTGTTTATAAGATATTGACAGTCAAAAGGCAGCATTGGGTACCTGCCATGTCCCTCCTTTTTTCCCCAGCTATACTTACTCTGACTCTGGATTTTTCATCTTATGTTTTTCTCTTTTCCCTTCAGAGCTCACACGGGGGCCACCGTCCTGACTTGTGGCTTTCTGGTTCTCAGCTCTTTTGTAGTTGAGGGCCCAGAGGACAGAGAGATGGACATGCATCCCCCTCCCCAGCCAAGGGCTCACCCATGATCACGTGCATGCAGATGTAGGTTCCTCTCACAGCAGAAGCAGCCCTCCCACTGCGATTCACCAGCCCTAGGCAGAGTGAGGCAGGTGACTCACCTCTCTGAGCAGATGGGGGTGGTTAGGCAAATCTTCGGAGAGAAAATGATACAAAAGCCACAGTTATTACAAAAAAACAAAGCAAAACTTATGAAGATAATGAAAATATACATTTTGGTAAATAATTATTAAACATAGTCCAATTATATTAGAAATATATTTCTTAATGCATTTAATGGGCCTATTTTTATTTTATTTATTTATTTATTTATTTTTAATTTTTTTCCTTTTTGTCTTTTTTACTGACCGGCAATGGGATCGCAACCCTCGGTGTTGCGCCCGCACCGCGCTCAGCCAGTGAGCGGGAACCAGTCTCCACGTAGGATCCGAACCCTCAGCGGGAGCGCCGCCACACTCCCAAGCGGCACATTCTCCAGTGCGCCACCGGGCCAGCCCGCTATTTTTATTTTTTTATGTGGATGAACATAACTTATTGCTAGAATGAGAAAGGATTCAGCATCAATTCTATTTCTAGTGTTCTGGGTTTGTTTTTCTTTTTCTCTTTTTTAATTTTAATTTATCAATATGCAATGTAGTTGATTTTCGTGTCTGTTTACCAATTCCTCCTTTTCTCCCCTCCCTCTCCCCCGCATCAACATCGTATCTGTTCACTTATCTTAAGTTTAAGGAATTATTGTGATTGTTGTGTCTTCCCTCCTCCCCCCCATTTATGTTTGTATATTTATTTATTTATTTTTATTAGCTCCCACATATAAATGAGAACATGTGGTATTTCTCTTTCTGTGCCTGGCTTATTTCACTTAATATAATTTTCTCTAAGTCCATCCATGTTGTGGTGATTGGTAATATTTCATTCTTTTTTACAGCAGAGTAGTATTCCATTGTGTAGATATATCACATTTGATGTATCCACTCATCTGATGATGGGCAGTTAGGCTGTTCCAACTCCTGGCTATTGTAAATAACACTACAATATACATGGGAATACAGGTATCCCTTCAACGTGATGATTTCCATTCCTTTGGGTATATACCCAGCAGTGGAATAGCTGGGTCATATGGTAGGTCCATCTGTAATTGTCTGAGGAACCTCCATACCGTTTTCCATAAAAGCTGCGCCATTTTGCAGTCCCACCAACAGTGTAGGAGGGTTCTTTTTTCTTCGCATCCTCACCAGCATTTATTATTCCTAGTCTTTTGTATATTAGCCATTTTAACTGGTGTGGGACGATATCTCAAAGTGGTTTTGATTTACATTTCCCAAATGTTGAGTGATGTTGAGCATTTTCTCATGTGTCTGTTGGCCATTCGTATATCTTCTGTGTCCTGCTTTAATAGATGTAAAAACTACAAACCTTGTTTACAAAAATAAATCATTGGAAATGGAAGAAGTTTTGTCTCAGCAATGTAATTAAATTCTTTGAACTTCTGCATTATGTGTAAAAATAATCACATAATGATTGATCATCGAAAGTAAGTTTTACTAATTGATCTGCTAACAACTCAATTAGGTTCTTCTTTAAGTTTGCTGAAAGAAAAACACATTGAAACCACTTGACGTGCAAAAGGATATGCTACCTACCTGTTCACCTTCTCCACATCAACAATAGTACTCAAATTTTCCCTTTGTATGGCACTGAGGTTTTTAACACCTGAAAAAATGTAGCTAGAAGAGTTTCCAATGTGGGGAAGTTTACTTTTATAGAACGGGAATAGAGCAATTGTAAAAGGGAATGTGAGAAGGGAAAAGCTATACTTCATCACAGGCTCATGCTCAGATCAATTTTTGAAAAGAATAAATATGCTCATTGAGGACCTACAAATTGACTCCTTAAAAATGCTCCATGCTGTATGTGGTATTATATGAAATATATTTCGTCTTTGTCACAGAGCACCTAAAACTCTTGGAATTTCCTGAGTGAGAGGAGTGTCTTTTGTTATTTATTAATAGCCCCTTCCAGACCACATCTTAGTTTATGCTAACGAGGTGATTTAGGGTGGGGTCCCTAGGTAGCCTCTGGATGGGGCCAGTCACCAGTAAGACCAGGGTCCGACCCTTTCAGACCCAATCACCAACCTCCAGGAAGGGGGTGGGATGGGCTGGAGATCAGGCTCTATGAAAAGTATTGAACAAGATTTGATGAGCTTCCAGTCTGCTGAACATACAGAGATGCTGGTACCACCACAGCTGGCATGGAAGCTCCACATACCCCCTCTCCTGCCCCATACCTTGCTGTATCCATCTCTTCATCTGGCTATTCATCTGTATTCTTTGTAATATCCTTTATAATAAACCAATAAAAATAAGTAAGAGTTCTGTGAGCCATCCTGGCAAATTAATTGAGGGGTTACTGGGAGCCCTGATTTATAGCCAGTGAGTCAAAAGTATAGGTGACAACCTACTACTTGCAATTGGCATCTGAAATGGGGAGCTGTCTTGTGCAACTAAGCCCTTAACCTATGGGATCTGATGCTATCTCTGGGTAGATAGTGCCAGAACTGAATTGAATTAAAGGACACCCACCTGGTGTCTGCTGGAGAATTGCTTAGTGTATGGGGAAATACCCTTACACATCTGGTCACAGAAGTGTTCTGTGTTGAGTGTGAATGGAGAGAAAAAGCTATCTGTTTTTTATACCTTGTACCCTGAGAAAGTCTCAGGTATCTCACAGAGTAAGCATTCATGTCTTTGAGAACACTGAGAGGTAGGCTATGCATCTATTTTGGATAGTTGAGGAGCTCTGTTCCACATTGTGAAGACAAGTAGCATGAGTATCTTTGTTCAGGCTGCTGTAACAAACTACCTTAGACTGGGTAATTTATAAATAACAGAAATTTATTTCTTACAGTTCCAGAGCCTGGGAAGTCCAAGATCAAGGCACCAGCAAATTTGGTGTCTGGTGAAGTCTCGTTTTCTACTTTGTAGATGGTGCCTCTTAATTGTGTCCTCACATGGCAGAAGGGATGAACAGCTCCCTCACACCTCTTTTATTAAGTCACTGATCTCAATCATGAGTTTGATTATGTTTCAACATATGAATTTTGGGGGGACACATTCAGACCATAAAAATAAGCAATAAATAAATCTTTATTGTTTTGGGCCACTCACTGAAAATTTCGGTTGTTACTGCAGCAAAATCTAGGATAACTAAAATCTAGATCATCCTCATTAAGGTAGAAGTTGTTATCTAAAGTGGGGTGCTGCCATAACAAGAACTTAAAATATTTAAGGAACAGATGGCAGGTAGCAAGGAAACCATTTTCAGAGGATGGAAAGATAGCAGTCAATGTCATGCAGTGGTGAAAACAGTCAAAAACTGTTGCCTACAGTAAGTTGGAAAACAGGTCATGTACCTGGTACATTTGTAGCTTAAAGGGAAGACTGGAAAACAGAATTTTGTGTGTTAATTGCTACTGGCTGCATTTGACATGGTATTACAAGAAAGAAATAAGTTGAGAAAAGAATTGGCCACTTAGGAAGCAAGAATGAAGGGAAGAAAGAGTCCACCAATTTGAGGACTTGTAGAGTTGAAAGAGGCAACTACTCCTCAACCTCAAACAGAGATAAAATTGAGAAATGTTTGGAATGGCAAAGGATAACTAAAATTTAGTCTGGAGGCAATGTATCAAATTAAAGAGAATGGCTGTTCCACCAATTTTTTTAAAACTCTGAATGGATTAATAGGTCCCAGATTAAAGGTCCAGCCAACTGAGGCTGTTTGGACACAATGGCTCAGGGAAAAGAGTCTTAAGAGAAAGTGACTCTCCCATCGAAGCCTGATAAGCCTATATAATCACAATGAGAGAGAGAGAGAGAGAGAAAGAGAGAGAGAGAGAGAGAGAGAGCGTTTGGACACAATGGCTCAGGGAAAAGAGTCTTAAGAGAAAGTGACTCTCCCATCGAAGCCTAATAAGCCTATATAATCACAATGAGAGAGAGAGAGAGAGAGAGAGAGAGAGAAAGAGAGGGTATGGTATCATGGGTGCTAGAAAACAAAGAATTATACCAAATATGAGAATTATGTCTTAAAAGGAACTATGGAGGTGGCTATTGCCTTATGAAGCTGACAAAAATTAGTAGTTTGTGTTTTGTCTCCCATGATTAGTTTTTGAGAATTCCAGTTCCAAAATAACTACCAGCTTGGACTAAAAGAGATCATGACTGTTCACCCTTACAACCCCAACCATCTATGACAGAAAAGCAACTAAGAAAACTGCTCAGCCCCTAAGGATGAGATCAGCCCCCCAACACCCATTCCAGATGTGGCCAAAGAGGATAATACAACCACAGAAAAATCAACCACAGAAACAATCAGCAGCCATGAAGAATAATGGACAAGGGAGTCACTTCTAGGGAACAGAGTCAGGGCTTAATAAACAAACATTCCTCATCCCCTAGGATGGTAGAGGGCCCTCAAAATATTTGCCCCACAGGTTTCAGAATTGCTATAGATGAGTGTCTGCCTCTGCTATGTGTTTCCTTCCAAAAGGGAATCTTTACCGTGGTTATCCTGTTCATGGGGAGAGATAAACTTGTCTATTCAGGAATGGTCTTCAAATTAAAAAAGCCACATTTGTACCTAACGTAGAGATTACTACACATCATTCAGACATTCCTGGATGCTGTGACTGCATGAAATCTTTGGTATCTTTACCTTGGGAAGGGGTGGATGTATTTTACATGCAAGGAGGAAAATTAAATGAATATTTGGTAACCAGAAGAGCAGAAATATTGTTGTTCACCAATATTTCTGGTATTCTTCCTTCCAGGCACATGGTAAGACAACACTTCCCTGCACCCTTGAAGCTAGAAGTAGCCATGTGATTTGTTTTGGCCAGTGAAACTAGACAGAAGTGATGAAGGTCACTTCCTGGAGGAAGCCTTCAAGAGCTGTGTACAATTTGCCCTCCTCTCTTCCCCTGCCATGGTTCCAAAGTGGTGTTTCAGATAGTAAAGGCTCTGTCAACCTGCATCATTTAATGAGAACAATATGGAGCAGAGCACCTGCCAACCCAAGATGGGCATAAAACATGAGTGAGAAATACACCCTTGACTTCCAGTCAAGATGGCAGAACAGACGGTCCCCAGTGTCACTCTCTTCCACAAATCAACTAATTTACAACTATTAAAAAGCAACGGCAGCCAAGATGGGGCTGCTAGAAATAAGGGGAAGAGGGGGAGAGATCTATGGAATGCATGAATGCAGAAGCCATGATGAGAGAAAGAAAAAATACACTCCACTGTTTTGAGCCCCGGCCATTTCCAGGCTGGAGCTGCTGAGCATGAGGAGCAGGAGCTGGCAAAAGCCACAGCTGTGCCCTTTGGAGGAAGTTGCTTGGAGGCATCAGGGGAGAAGAGGGCCTTCGTGGCCCCCAGGCCAACAATACCACTAATAGGGTTCATGGACCCACACAGGACTGAGGAGCCACAACAAATGAGAAAAAGGAGCCATTCAGAGGCTGGTGAATCATCCCAACAGACTGGAGCACAACCCATCCCATGGGAAGTGTTTGCAGCACCAGTGGTGGGGGAGATGGGCCCACTGGGAGAACACTGGGGCACAGCAAGGACAGCTGAGCTGCCTCCCAATCAGCGTAGGACCACTCATGGGAAGTGTTTGCAGCACCAGTGGTGGGGGAGATGGGCCCACTGGGAGAACACTGGGGCATAGCAAGGACAGCTGAGCTGCCTCCCAATCAGCGTAGGACCACTCAAGAGGAGACTGGTCAGGAATATAGAACTGCAGGGGAAGCAGTTTGATGAAAAGACTCAGGCCTAGACCAGTGTTTCTATACAACCCAGGTGCAGTGGATTTCACTAAACCCAGAAGTACCTACAATGTCAACCATTAAAACCTGAGCTGCACAAAAAGCTTTCCCCAGGGAATCAGCAGCAAAGCAGCAATTTAGCTCAACCACAGAGCTCAAGTACTGGTCCACACAGGAAGTTCCCACACTTTAGAAGTAAGCAAAGGACAACAAATTAGTTCCAGTGCAGAGTTTAAGTGGTGGGAACAGCAAATAACCAACATAGAACCAACTGAAAGAAAAAACAGAGTACCCATTGGGGACCACCTGGGGTCCTGAGGCTTTCAGCCAGGGACCGGACCCTCTGCCCACAACCAGGCACACTGCCAGTGCCATGGGGCCCACTTGGGATCTTGAGGTATGGAGGTGGGAGCCACCAGCAACTAGGTAAGGAGCATGCCAAAAACATCACCTCCATGTGGGTGGCCCACCACAGCCACCACGATAACCATAGCGGCCGCAAAAGCGGCTGGATGACACAACCACTGTGCAGATGGTCCACCAACCACTGGAGTGCATTGACACAAGGAGAGTCACCAGCAGAGACCAAAGAAAAGAAGAGGATTTCTCTCTCCACAAAGCCCATTCCAGAAACAGAAGAATCTGCTCTATGATAATATTGGGGGACCTGAACACACCTCTCAGCATTGGACAGATCATCTAGGCAACAAATCAACAGAGTGACCGTTACTCTTTCAGAAGGAGAGAAGAAACCTAGGGTTATGAGTGGTGGGAGGGAGGAAGGAGAGAAGGATGGGAAGGACTGGACAAGGGGCATAAAGAATAAGTACAATTTGTAACAATATATATGAAAAAATATTGATTTGATCAACATACGTCAACGTTTAACCCCCAAAATATGTGTAATCAATTATGATTCAATAAAAATTTTTTAAATAAGTAAAGAATAAGTACAATTTGTAACAATATATATGAAAAAATATTGATTTGATCAACATACGTCGTTTAACCCCCAAAATATGTGTAATCAATTATGATTCAATAAAAATTTTTTAAATAAGTAAAAAAAAAAAAAGAGAGAGAAATACACTCTTGTTTTAAGTCACTAAGATTTGGGGGATGTTACTGCAGCAAAATCTAACCTGTCCTTACACAGAAACAGACAAAAAAGATAAATAGAAAGCAGTTTGTCTTCAACTGAAAAAAGAAAGATAGCAAATATTTAAAAATAAGAAAAGCTAAAAATGACACCCTTTAAAATAATTTTTTTTTTGAAACTTGTCTAAGTTCCTGGAAACGCAATCAATGCCTATTAGAAAATTAGAAAAGCTTCTGTTCATTTTGGACTTTAGAGACTGCAGTGAATGTTTAAAGAAAGTTCATAATTCTAATACTTATAGCCTGGCTAGAGTTGCATTCTATTGTAAAACACATTAAAAATAACTATGACCCCAGGAGACAAAGAGCCAAGATACAATGTGGTTGTTTAGAACATATTAAAGAGTCCTTCAAGTGGTAGCTGGGGTGATATTGCCATTGAGATAAACATTGAGAACAGAGACCATGTCCTTTATATATATCACCCCAGACTCTAATAGGCAAATAGTAAATATCTGAAGTATTGAATTCAGCTGAACTCAGTTGCTCACTTGAAAATCTAGTCTACAAGACCTGCTCATGAAGCTGAGCTATACCTAATCAGGGCTGCCAGGTGAGAACGGTGTAGAGGTATTGGGAGAGGTGATCCTGATGTCACGGTAAAAGGCAAGGTAGGTTGTTAATCCCCAGATCTTTGTGCCAGGACTGACAAATAAAAAGTCCTAGTCCCCTTTATTTGTGTCACTAACTAATCATCTGTCCTTACGATTTAGTTTCATGAGACAATAAATTCTTCTTTTTCCCTAAGAAAGTCACGTCAGGGTTTTGTCACCTACAAACAAAAGTGGTCTGCTACAGTCTTTTCTCAAGGAATTGGCCTCACAGATATGAACAAACAATATAAAACAGTGCCAAGTGGTATAGTGAAGGCATATGTAAGAGCCAAGCCTAAAAGCCTAATGGAGTAGTTGAGTGTGATAGACATTCCTGATCTAGGCAACCAAAACATTGAGATTCAGTGATTTTGCTGACACAGGGAGATGTAGCTGAATATTGTCACTGAATCCACATGAATGAGAGTCAGAAGTCTACGAAAGCAAGAAGAGTCAAAATCCAGGAGTGTCAGTGAAGGGAAGGAGGACCAAAGGGGTCAACAAGAGCAACACCTGCAACCAGGAATGATTTCTGATGTATGCAGAGTTCTGTTTGGCTGGTATTATTCTTCCCTTTGAGAGCTTGTTTGGAGGTTCTAGCAGGCGAGCCCAGCTACTCATCTATCCTTGACTGAAGAACAGTCCTCTCCTCTCATACCTTAAGTGAAGACAGCATCTGCTTTATAGGAAAATATGAAGCCTACATAAATAACGTATATGAAATGTCCAAATCAATGTCTGGCACATAGTAGCCACTCAGTAAAAGTTAGCTCTTAAAATCAACATTAAATATTAGGCATATAGTATTCTTTCTTGGTTGCCACTGAAGGTTTTGGCATCTATCAATTTGGTAAAATGCTTATTGATTACGGATTATGAGGACCTCACAGGAAGAAACTATTCCTTATTCATCTTGGTAGACTCAGTATCTAATGGACAGATATTTAATAAGTATTTACTGAATTAATTGGGGTATATAATATATATCTTTGTGTCCTTAGTTCCCAGCACAGTGCCACTGCCTAATAACATTAGCAAAGCTGTATTTCAACTTTTGGAATACCAGTATTACCAGTATTCTAGCAAAATCATATAGTCACTGGGTGGCCAAAAAAAAAAATTCCATTTTCACAAACTACAGTATTCCTTTTGTCATACAATATATTATATACAATGTGGGTACTGTTACACTTATATACACACACATATGTGTATATGTACACATACAAACTTTCTTCCCCTAATAGTCTCAAAGATCCTTCTACTTCCGTACCTTTGAAAGACTGGACAGGTCAGGCAGCTTTTCTAATTTTTTTTAAGACTATTTTTAGAGTAGTTTTGGGTTCACAGGAAAATCAAGAGAAAGGTACAGAGATTTCCCCCTGCCTTCACATGTGCATAGACTCCCCCGTTATCAACATCCCCCACCAGAGTGGTACATGTTACATACAACTGATGAACTTACATTGACACATCATAATCATTCAAAGTCCATAGTTTACATTAGGGCTCACTTTTGGTGATATACATTCTATGGGCTTGGACAAATGTATATTGACATATATCCATCATTACAGTATCATACAGAGTATTTTCAGTGCACTAAAAATCTCTGTGCTACCAAGATCAAGGTTTTGGATCCCTGTACCAGCCAGCTACCAAAAAAACAAAAGAAACCAAAAAAACCCCCACAAACTTCTGTCCTCTGTCTATTGACGACTCCCCCGTCCCTCAACCCCATGCAATCCCTGGCAAGCAACTACTGATCTTTTTACTGTCTTCATAGTTTTGTCTTTTCTAGAATGTCAGAGATTTGGAATCATACAGCATGTAGCCTTTTCAGATCGGTTTCTTTTACTTAGTAATATGCATTTAAAATTCTTCTATGTCTTTTCATGACTTGATAGCTCATTTCTTTTTAGCAGGACAATATTCCATTGTCTGAATGTACCGCAGATTACCTATTCACCTATTGAAGGACATCTTGGTTGCTTCCCAGTTCTAGCAATTATGAATAAAACTACCATAAGCGTACATATGTGGGTTTTTGTGTGGACATAATTTTTCAACTCTTTTAGATAAATATCAAGGAAAGAGAATGTTTAGTTTTATAAGAAACCTCCAAACTGTCTTCCAAAGTGGTTGAACCATTTTGCATTCCAACCAGCAATGAATGAGAGTTCTTGTTGCTCTACATCCTTGGCAGCATTTGGTGTTGTCAGTGTTCCAGATTTTGGCTATTCTAACAGGCATATACCCATTGTCATGTTAATTTGCACTTCTCTGATGACATATGATGTGAAGCATCTTTTCATATGCTTATTTGGCATCTGTATATCTTTTTTGGTGAGGTGTCTGAGAAGGTCTTTGGTCCATTTTTTAATCGAGCTGTTTGTTTTCTTCTTGAGCTTTAAGAGTTCTTTGTATATTTTGGATAACAGTCCTTCATCAAATGTCTTTTGCAAACATTTTACCCAAGTCAGTGGATTATCTTTTCATTCTCTTGGCATTGTCTTTTGTAGAACAGAAGTTTTTACTTTTAATAAAGTCTGGTTTATCAGTTATTTCCTTCATAGGTCATGCCTTTTGTGTTGTATCTAAAAAGTCATAACCATTTCTAAGGTCATCTAGGTTTTCTCTTATGTGATCTTCTACAAGTTTTTTAGTTTTGCATTTTACATTTAGGTCTATGATCCATTTTGAGTTAATTTTTGTGAAGGGTGTAAGGTCTGTGTCTAGATTTTCTTGCATGTGATGTTCAATTGTTCAAGTACCATTTGTTGAAAAGACTATCTTTTCTCCATTGTATCGCCTCTTCTCCTTCATCAAACATCACTTGATTATATCTATGTGGATCTATTTCTGGGCTCTCTATCCTGTTATTGATCTATCTGTCTATTCTTTCACACTGTCTTGATTACTGTAGCTTTGTACTAAGCATTGAAGTCAGGTAGTGTCAGTCCTCTACTTTGTTCTTCTCCTTCAATATTGTGTTGGCTATTCTGGTCTTTTTGCCTCTTCATATTAACTTTAGAATCAGTTTGTTGATATCCACAAAATACCTTCCTGCGATTTTGATTGGGATTACATTGAATCTATAGATCAAGTTGTGAAGAACTGACATTTTGACAATACTCAGTCTTCCTCTTCATGAAGATGCAATCTCTCCATTTATTTAGTTCTTCTTTGATTTTGTTCATCAGTTTTGTAGTTTTCCTCATATAGATCTTGTACATATTTTGTTAGTTTCATATACTTATTTCATTTTTGAGGGTGCTAATGTAAATGGTACTTTTTTTTAAATTTCAAATTCCACTTACTTATTGCTGGTATATAGGAAAGCAATTGACTTTTGTAATATTAACCTTGTATCCTGCAACCCTGCTATAATTGCTTAGTTCTAGGAGCTTTTTGGCAATTCTTTTGGATTTTCTACATAGATAATCATGTCATTTGTAAACAAAAACAGTTTTATTTCTCCCTTTTCAATATGTATTCCTTTTATTTACCTTTCTTGTCTTATAGTATTAGCTAGTACTTCCAGTACAATGTTCAAAAGGTATGGTGAGAGGAAACATCCCTGCCTTATTCCTAATCTTAGTGGGAAAGCTTCAAGTTTCTCACCATTAAGCATGATGCTAGCTGTAGTTTTTTTTGTAGATGTTCTCTATCAAGTTAGGAAGTTCACCTCTCATTTTTCTAATTTACTGGTAAGAATATTAAAGCTGAAAGATACCTAAAATCACCTAGTACTCCAACAGCTGAATCAATTCTGGACATAGGTTCAGAAAAGGCTTTATTTATTATATAAAATACTTAAAAGCATCAGATAGAAACTATTCTATCCTAAAATTCTAGTCTGGAAAGAACTATGGTGACAGCTATAATTACTATATTCCTTTATAAGCTATATTTATAATGCTGTGCTCCAGATATTGTGATGTGTTCAGCATCATTGCTACCCTTTTACTGCATTGCAGGGGCTGGAAAACTTAGAAATTTCTTCAGACTCCCTTGCTTCCAGGGCTCCTATTTAGGGTTCTGTCAATTGTAGTCACGTGCAAGAGACTGAAAAGCAAAAAGAAGATAGAAACAACTTTCTGGCTCAGACAATGGTGGCACCAGCAGATTGTTGCATGCACTTGTCTTAACAGTAGGCTCCTGTAGCACCTGGGTAGTAGCTAAACATTGGCTCCTTATTCGTGGCTGCATTTGGCAGCACGGGGGCAGAGGAGCACAATTCTGTTAAAATTATGGGCAGTATGAGTTCCTCTATGAGTCGAATTCTGCAGACAACTATAGGCTCCAGGGGAAGAAGCAGCTTCATATAGTTCCTCAGCTGTGGGCAACACCACCTCCTTTTGCTCCTCCAGTCCTTCCAACAATATTGTCATTTAATTTTGTGTATTAAATCTCTCCTTACTTGAAATACTTCAAGTGCCTTCAATTTTTCTGATTAATTATATGGTATAACATTTTATCTAGCATTCCTAGAACCAGAGAATGTGCTATACTGGGAAAATTATGTTTCAAGAGTTTAAACCTTTTAGGAATAAAATACCATTTTCCTGAAAATTTTTATTAAATGGTTCATATATGGTCCTTTCTTCCTAAAGAGAGTTCTTGAAATGCAATTTTCCCCCTCCTTTTCCATTATCACCACTGAATATTCACCGAGTATGTCCTGTATTTCAGGCCCCATGTTGAAGTTCTAGGAACAGATATTGTGGAACCCCAGGCTAAATCAGTACTGACCACAAGCGGATACTTACAAGTTCAATTGCAAAAACCCTTACAATGCAGTTGCTAGAGATACAGTTGATAACATGTTTACTGCTCCCTAAACACTGACAAAAAATATGTAAGCAAATAAATTATAATAAGAAATGGTAGACACATAAATAGAAAAACAGTAGGCACAGATTATACAGAGGAAGGGGTTACTATGTATTGGGGGCATCAGGGAAGGCTCTACATGTGGGTTGAATTATAAGCTGGAGCTCACTTATAAATAAGGGTTTGTCAGGAAAACAGCATTCCAGAGCAGGGAAGAAGCATGTGCTAAGACAGGTATGGTAGCTAGTTTCCAAAGATAGCTCCCAACATTCATTCCCTTCCTGTATGCTGTATAATATATCCTCTCTCCTTCTGAATCTGGGTTGGCCCTGCAACTGCTCTGACCAGTAAAATGGTAGAAGAGATGTTCTGGGACTTCTGAGCACAAGGCTTAAGAGGACTCGCAATTTCCACTTCCTTCCACTGGTAACACTCCTAAAACGCTCCTTCTTAGCATTCCACTGTGCTATAAAAATTCCAGGACACATGGAGGAGAATCAAGGTGCTGCAATTGACTACCCCTGCTGAGATACCATCTGGTAGTCAGTGCCAACTAATCACTATTCAAGTGGGCCATCTTGGACATTTCATTTCAGTTGATCCCTCAGATGACATGTGAAGAATTCCTCAGCTAAGCCCACCCAATTCTCTGAACCATGAGAGATGATTGTTGTTTTAAGCTGCTAAGTTCTGAGGTGATTTCTTATGCAGTAATAGGGCTCTTGCATGAGTGAAAGTCAGCAGATGACCGGAGGCCTGTCCAGGGGAGTTCTCATAGTTCCTCATCCTGGGCAATACTGCCTGCCTTCCTTTTTTTTGCTTCTCCAGTCCTTCCAATGATATTATTATCTAATTTCCTATATTAAGTCACTCTTTGCTCAAAATAATTTGAGTTGCTTCTGTTTTTCTAGTTATTCATGTGGTATAACATTTTGTTATCTTGCATGCCTAAAACCAGAGAATGTGCTATGCTGAAAAGAAAAGAAAAAGTTTACTGATAATTTCAATCCTTTCTGTATTGAAATACAGATGCTCCTCAACTTACAATAGGGTTACATTCCAATACACCCATCCTAAGTTGAAAATATCTTATCATAAATCGAAAGTGCATTTTCAGCTTATGATATTTTCACCTTACAATGGGTTTATCCAGACATAAGCCCCATTGTAAGTTGAGGAGTGTACTGAATGTGTACTGCTTTCACACCATCATAAAGTTGAGAAAATCATAAGTCAGACCATCAGAAGTTGGGATTGTCTGTATGAATTTCCTGAGGTCTTTTTTTTTTTTTAATTGTTTACTTATTGTCTCCTCTGTGGGAATGTAAAATATAAAGATAGTTTGTTATTCCCTGCTGAATCCTCAGTCTTTAGATCTGAGCCTGGCACAAAATGGGTGCCCATTAATAATTGTTGAATGAACAGTTGAACACATTTATTGATTGAACCGATGTGTCTCTTGATGTGCTGAAGCAGGTAGCCCTTCCTTGTTTCCCATGACCTGGCCCCAACTGCCCTCTCCAAAGCCCTCCATGTTCCTCTCAGCAGACTGCTACAGCTTAGAATAATAGTTCATCCATGACTTGAAAACCATGCAGTTCGGGCTCTATTCAAGAGGCAATGAAGACAGGGACTCAAGAGGCTTTGAACACGTCTTTTCAAATAGGATCACTCTTGGACTCTGTTATAGGTGAAGTCAAAAAAGGCAAGGTCGAGCTGGCCTAAGATTAGCTCACTTGGTTAGGGTATGGTGCTGATAACACCAAGACACCAAAATTAAGGGTTCAGATCCACTGGCTGGCTGCCCCCCAAAAACAAACAAATGAATAAAAACCAACAAAAAACATAAGGTCACTGGTTTCCATACTGAATTCACTTCTACCGAGGACAAAGACAAAGAGATGCATAGGGCTAGGTATGGGGAAGAAGTGAGGAGCTTGCATGCCCTCTTCTAATGCTCTTATCCACCAGGAAACTACATGTGTTCAATTCCAGGATACTTTTTCTTAAATGACTTATACATGAACCTTTCTTCTTAAATACAGCTCACGAAATGTAGTTTTTTCTTCTTTTCCATTATTATCACCATCAAATATTTGCTGAATACCTATTGTGTATTGTATGCATAGCTCTAGGTATGGAACATGAGGCGAATTGAGGGTTAACCACTTGTAAGTTCAACGCAAAAACCTTTATTACGGTAGTTGCTAAGGATATTGAGATGATGATATGGTCCCTAACCACCAGGACCTCTCACTGTAATAGATTTCTAAACAAATAAATTATAATATGGTATCATGAATTCAAAAATAAAAAGATGTACCACAGGCACAGATAATGAGAGAAAGGGTGACTATGCATGGCGTCACAAAAAACTTTACATAGGAGCTAAAATTTGAGCTGAATATTGAGATAAGGTCAGAAGTTTTGCCAGGTAAAGAGAAAAGATCATTCCAGAGTGGGGAGGAAGCAAGTGCAAAGTTGTAAAAGAGATAACATTATTTAGCCCAGATTTCAGTGCAACTGGGAAAGTGTAGAAGAGCAAGTTGAACTGTGCTGTGAAAGACACTTCATAATAGAGTTTGAACTTTATATTTTAATCACCAAGGAGCAGAAGAGCCTCATATTCACATTTTTATTTCAGAAAAATAACAATGGTGGCAATGTGAAGGATGGACTGGAACAAGGAAGAACTGGCAGCAAAGGCCAATTTGGAAGCTAGTGCAAGATTCAGCTAAGAACTGATAAGGCTATTAAGGGAGGATTTGTAGTTGCCCAATCCCCAAGGCAGTATGACAAGAGTACTGTAAAATCATCCAAAAGATTAATGTAGAAGCAGTACTTTCTCCAAGGGTTAGTGTTATATATTGATAGCTACTGACTTTGTACCACTGAGAACATGATCCTTAATTTCAAACTCCTTTATAAATGAGCCACAGCTACCAGATCTTGTTTCCTATTTGTATAATTGTTACAGAGATATGAAAAACAGGGTCCCTGCAATTAAAAAATAAAATTTAGCCTTGATTTTTAATAGAAAGCTTACTTATAAAGATCCCAAAATTCTACGACATTTGGATGAGATGAAACTCTAAAACCCCAATGCCAGGTCACATTTTTCTATAAACTTTCTTTAGTATTCTAACCAAAATAAAGTCCTATATAAAGCCTATACAAAAAATCAACTTTTTGAAATAGCTCCTCTCTAACAATATTTCATATTCTGCAAAACACTAAGTGAATCACTTAGACAACAGTGGGCAGGGGAAAAAAAGCTAAAAATATTACCAGACATTATCTCTGCTTCTTCAGAGTGAGTTCTACAATTATCTTGCAGTACCACACAATTTGCTATCCTTAGGCAGGCTTATACTTTTTTAAATGACCTTCAAATAAAGGTATAAAGATTCATCCCAGTATTCCCAGAGTACTTTGAGGGGGAAATGATCTAGTTGATTTAGTGGAAGAAAAATAGTCCTTAGAACTACTTATATTGGGGTTCAAAATCTGACGTCTCCACTTGCTAGATGTTATTGTATTACTTAATTTCTTTGAACCTTAGTTTCCTCACTTATAAAATGTTTTTATTATAAACAAGACCAAATTTTGTAAGGGCTACCATCATACAAGGGGTCTTTTAAAAAGTTCATGAAAAGATTCATAGTATATTTCAATTCCATTTTTCCACAAATTTTTTTAAGTACCTTCGTATGCATGATGTAACTCATATGTAAACCTAACACTATTAGGCCTAGAAAACATCCTTATACACCAAATAAATGTTTCCAAAATAAATACCAGTGTTTATCCTTATATCTTACCGCATTACTACTCCCTACTACACAGATTCTAGAAGTTTATTAGTGACATAAATATAAAGTTAATGTCATCTTTTATAGGCACAATTTTAAAAAAACTTATTAGAAAATATTTGCATAACCAGACAATTTTAAACCTGCTGTATTTTCCCCCAGTGGTTGGTGGGTCCTCAGATGCCTTAACAACAAGCATAGGTTCTTCTTCCTTTGCTAGATATAAGATAATTTCTCTCTCCCTACACTCCCAATTCCTGATAAAAAGTTCTCAATCACACTAAAAGCTTATTCTCGCAAGTCTGCCTCTTCTATCTCCACTACTACTTCCGTGTCAGTAACAGGTGCTATTCATATAAAGTATACAAAGGCAAGAAACATATAATATGAAATTGAAGGGAAACAGCATGAACTATATTATTCTCCTCACTTACTACATTATGCATAAGATATGAAGTTTCATAAATAAAATAAAATATTGCATATTGTATGTTTATTATTTCTAATGGTACACCTGTGTTACTAGTCTACCACCCTGGACTATCAATACCTAGTCCAAAGATGTGATGAGCAAATGAAATAACATATATAAAAGATCTAATGCAAAAAGAGTTGGTCCCCTTTGTTCATGTCACATTTATCATATATTATGAATTGTTATTATATATGCATTCACATTTCACTGCTTTCCCTGTTACAATTCTTAATATATAGATCTGTGCACTCAAAAACAATATGCCTGTTAGGAAGTTAGACAGTTATTTGTACACCCATATTCACAGCAGCATTATTCACAATAGGCAAAAGGTGGAAGCAACCTGTGTCCATAAATGGATGAATAGATAAGCAAATGTGATACATACATACAGTGGAAAATTATTTGGCCTTAATAAGGAAAGAAATGACACACGCTACATGAATAAACCTGAAGACACTATGGGAAGTGAAATAAGAATAATTCCACTTATATGAGGTACCTAGAGTAGTCTAATTCATAGAGACAGAAAGCAGAATGGTATTAACCAGGGGCTGGGGAGAGGGGGCTAATGGGGAGCATTGTTTAGTGGGTACAGAGTTTTAGTTTGGGAAGATGAAGAGTTCTGGAGAAGGAAGGTGGTGATGGTTGCACAACAATATGAACGTATTTAACGGAACAGACTGTACACTTAAAACTGGTTAAAATGGCAAATTTATGGTATGTGTTTATGTATTTAAATTTTATGGTATGTATGGTATGTATTTAACCACGATAAAAAAAAGTTTTTAACTAACACGCTTGTTAAAATATCTCTTAGTAATATTTACCTAATCTGTTTCAAACTGAGCATGGCTAGCAGTGAGGTAGAAAAGCAGCAAGTAGAGATTTGTAATAACTGAAGTGGGCCCAAGGGGGTGAAGAAATCAGCAGATGTGAAGTCTCGGGCCTCCTCTCTTCAAATCACCTGTTTTTCTGTTTTTTTCCAGTGATGCTGCATGTTGCTTCTAACAGAGGTTCAGTTTCACAGCCTTTCTCCCAGTACCTTATCTTAAAAGTAAAACCTAGATGTTCTAAGACAGTGGTTCTCAACAAGGGGTGGTTTTGCCCCTCACCACCACTCCCCAGGGACATTTGGCAATGTCTGGAGACATTTTTGAGTTGTCATAACTGGGGATGGAGTGAGAGTGAGTGCTACTGGCATCTAGTGGGTTTAAGTCAAGGATGCTGCTAAATATCCTACAACGTATAGGACAGCCTCCCACAATAAAGAATTAACTGGCCCCAAATGCTAATAATGCTGAGGTTGAGAAATCCTGTTCTAAGGTTTTATTAAATTGCTTGATTTAGGGTAGAAATCAATCATAGGTTAAAACTTTCCTCTTTTTATTCCTCACATTCTCTTTTCATTTATTTTAAGGAAAAAGGATAAGGCCAGTGGTGACACTTTGAAGACAAGCAAGAGTGAGAGGAGGCTGTCCTAAGTGACTGTCCTAAATGACTACCCTGTCATTCTCTTCACCTTGTCCTGTCTTACCCAGGATACACTATGCTCCAGGACAAGATGAAAAATAGAAGGGATGAGGTAGGATTTGTGGCCAAGCTGTTAGGGGAAGGGAAGAAGGAAACAAAAAATCTAAGGGAAGCCAGTGGAAGGCAACACCTATGCTGTCTGGATTGGATAATTCTTTCAGATGGCCATTTGGATATATATGAGTTGAACAGACATAATAAAATTTAGAAACCTACATGAGGAAATATCTGTGTATTTTAATAAGGTTATAATCAAAATATTTTAATTTAATTAAAAATTAAATCACAGATTTTTACACAACTCAACATACTATTTATAATTATCTAAAACTTGCATTTCTTCTGAGGAGCAGTAACCAAATGAGTGCATAATACTGTTTTGTCAGTAATAAGAGCAAATACTTTTGCTTTCATCTCCCTCTTACATAATTTTAAATAACAAAACACATGCTGAAGAAGTATACCTCATTTGGTATAATTTAGGTATTTTGAGAAATTCATTAATATTCTCAGACCACTAGAACATTAGAGTAACTCATACAATGGTACACATTAAGATGATGCCTTCTTACAACACTTGCATAAACTGTTTCACAGTACACACTAAAACTGAAAATATGCACCCCCAGGAACCAGCAATTCCACTCCTAGGTATATATTCAACAGAAATGCATACAGACACTCATTGAAAGACATGTTTAAGGATATTCTTCACAGCACTAGAATAGTCCAGAACTAGAAATTCCTCAAATGCCCATTAATGGTAGAATGAATAATAAATTTTGGATATAATAAAAAATGAATAAATAAATGTAAAAATATACAGCAATGAGAATGAAAGAACTACAAATACCTGCAACAATATGAATGAATCTCACTTTGGTAGGCTGAATAATGGCTTCCAAAAATATCCAGATCCTAACCCCTGAAACCTGTGATTGCCACTTTATATGGCCATATAAATAAAGAATTAGCATATGTTATTAAATATGGAGATTATCCTGGATTATCGGGATGGGTCCTAAAAGTAGAGGCAGAGGAAGATCTGAATATAGAAGATCTGATGTGATGACAAAAGCAGGCTTTGAACATGGAGGAAAAGACTTCAAGCCCAGGAATACAGGCAGTCACTAGAAGCAGAAAAAGGCAAGGAAACAGATTCTCCCCTCACAAACTCCAGAAGGAACCAATCCTGCTGATACCTTGATTTTGACCTAATAAAACTGATTTTGGACTTCTGATATCCAGGACTTTAAGAGAATAAATTTGTGTTGCTTAAAGTCACTAAATTTGTGGTAATTTGTTACAGTGGCAATAGGAAACTAATACATTCACAAAAATAATGGTGAATGAAAAAAGAATATATTATGTATGACTGCATTTACATAAAACAAAAACAGGCAAAACTAGTCCATAGTTTTAGAAGTCAGAACATTAGTTACTTCTAGGGAAAAAGATAGTACTAAGACAGGGGCAAGATTGCTTCTCGGTCTTTGGCTAAGATCAAGTGAAGACGGGGCAAGAGGGCGGCTTCTAGGGTACTCATAATGCTCTGTGTCTTGATCTGAGGGCTGCTGATATGAGCATGTTTAATTTGTGAAAATCCCTATTTGAGCACTATTCTGTGTGTATAGTGCGTGCAGTTTTAAAAATTGGTGCCTTTTCAACACTTAATCTCATAATCTGCTGAAAAAGATATATATTCAAGGGGATTGGAAAAATACTCACTAAACAGTAACTTTGTTTCTTCAGAACACTGAAGATTTTGTTTCTCCAAAAGTTTTTAAAATTTTAACTGGCAAAATATAATAGTAACTTTCAAATACCAAAAATAAGCTAAAAATAAAATACTGCTTAATTAGTTTTGTTATACCTGATCTTAGGACTGTGAATAAAAACACAAGCAAAACCACATTTTGTGAAGTAACAGTAAACAAAGGAGAAGGGCAGGTACTACATATCACATAATGAAAAAATCTTTTGGGCTTAAGATTCTTTAAACCAGTAAAAATGGTAATAATAGAAATCTCCCTATAGATCATTAAATATAAAAACAATTTATAAAACACATCAGAATTTTATTGCTTGAAGAATACAGCATATGAAATCACAAGAATGTCAAAATGAAGTCACTAGGCTTCAAACATATAATACATTATCAGATGCAGTAAAAAATTAACCTGAATTCTGCATCAGAAAAAAAAAGATGTGGAAAAATACCTAAATTGCTTACTTAAGAAACAGATATACTTAAAATAGAAAGCATAAGGATGTTACAGTACAAATTAGAAAAGCCAACACTTATTAACTTATTATTTCTCTAGACTAGACTACCTTTGGTACTTAAACTTTTTAAAAAACAATTCCTTTTATCTTGTCCAAATGCACTTCATGAATATGACATCCATGAAGTAACTTCAACTTAAAATACTGAGCAAAATTAACCTTTTCATTACATAGGGGAAGTGTATTTAATAAATGTATAACAATATTTCTTTTCTAAAACTGCAAAATATGATCATTAAGAAATCTAATACTTATAAATTTTACTTATTCAGCTCTCCAATTAAAATTGGAATCTTGGCAGCCACAATCTATTTCTGGGCTTGATGAATATAGAATTTTACATGATTTGGCAATTGACACAGGAATTTAAATACTTCATACTATCTTAAGTGGCTTTTCCTTTCTGTTTCCAAAATACAAACAATATGCCATTTCTTCAAGACACTGGATTCCTCTAACAATCACTGCCACACTTTCTCAGAACCAAATTAAAGCTTCTCCCTTTTAATGAGCAGATTAAAACTATGTATGTTTCACATAGGGTTGATCAGTTATGACACACTTTCTTTAACAAAGCCAATCTTTTTTTTAAAGCTATTACTCAATTATAATGAGGGAGACAATGATGCCTTTTCAAAAGGTAGCATTGGACTTTCTAGGCTATCTAGTCAAGGAAATGTAAAAGTAACACTAAAAACAAAAAATAAGTAAACTATAACTACACGTTAAATTAAAAAAAAAACCCTCTTTTATAAGCAAGCATGCTCATTAACTTTCATTTCTTTCTCCCAGCAAAGGTATGAATATTCATGAACCTCAGTTAAACCAAGGAACCCAAGCAATTGTTTCATAAGTCCCACCTATATATTTGAATAATATAAACATGAATGGACTAAGCAAGTAATATTATTAACAATTATTGAATTGGAGTGAAACAGAAAGAATCATGACAGTTCTCAGAATTAGGCAGTCTTTGAAATGTAATAGTATAGCTCAAAATGAATTATGCTATAACAAAACTGTAGTTTTCACCTCTACACAAAACAAAAACAAAATCAAAAACAACCCACCACATTTATACAACTACTACTGAACATACTCCTTTCTAGTTTTTGAATGTCTTTTCTGAGGTTTTTCTAAACAAGTATATTTATCTGAGCATATATACTTATTGCCTGTATATATACTCATTTTAAAAGACAAAACATTCAGATATCATAGAACTGAAGTCTTTTTTTACCAACCTGATCCAGTGTCTACTGCATCACACAGCAACCCCCTCAATACTTTAAAATTCCCAATTTTTAGTTTAGTTAAAAGGCCAGAGGAAATGCAAATGCAGATTTAGAGCTTCTGTATAAATTTCACTGTATTTTTATAAACTTGAAGTTTTCTGTAACACTGTTTATTGATCAAATAAAGGACTCACTGCTATCTAAAATTTCATAAACACCATTAAAAATTCAAAATTGATATTATACTGAACCTTAAATTTTCAATAGTTCAAAGAGATAGTTTTTACAGGTACAGCACACAATAGATGAAACTTAACAGCAGACATCCCTAGGATACCAATGGCAAGTCCACCAAGATGCATACAAAATCACAGATAAGCATTTCTTTTACTGTTTTGTTGTGCAGGGAAAAATGTTTAGAGAGGAAATAGAAACTCAGCTGGTGAATTTCAGATATCATCATCATCTTCTTCATCCTGAGAAGATCCTGCCTGATTGGATGCACTGGCTGAGGCAGCAGCAAGCTGGGCTTGTTGGGCAGCTTGCTGCATTTGAAGCCATTCCTGTTGGGCCAATTCTGCTTGTTGCTGTCTAGCCTAAACACCAAAAACATAAAAATGATAACTTTTTAAAACCCACAATGTATACGCTTTGATTAAATTTAAGCCAATTACAGACTTATTATCAAACTTGGATATTTTCCAACTACTATATAATTGTTGTACATCTGGAGAACATGAACTTTATAAGATTGCTTTTCTGTCAACCATGCAGGTCTATCTAAGGAGTTTCCCAAATTTGGTTCTCTAATAGATAGTCACCTTTTTTAAAATTTTATCCATGCAGGTCTATCTAAGGAGTTTCCCAAATTTGGTTCTCTAATAGATAGTCACCTTTTTTTAAATTTTATTTTATTTATTTTTTTATTTTTTGTCTTTTTTGTGACTGGTAAGGGGATCGCAACCCTTGGCTTGGTGTCGCCCGCACTGCGCTCAGCCAGTGAGTGCACCGGCCATCCCTATATAGGATCCAAACCCACGGCGGGAGCGCCCCCAGCTCGCTGCACTCTCCCGAGTGTGCCACGGGGTCAGCCCTAGATGGTCCCCTTTTACGCCACACAATTTATGACCTTTGGTTCAACTGAAGAAATTGAAAAGGTTCAAAGAAAACTCACAATATTCTCTCTCTGGCTCCTTTCCCTGTTATTTCTCTCTTCCTTGCATTTCACTTGATTCTTCTGTCCCGCCAAATTACAATTCTGATGTAAACATTTTTCAATCTAAAAATTATTTGTATGGTTTAAAAATTCTTTAATATTGTACTTATAACTCTTAGGGAAAAAGTATGAGGGCACTTCAGGAAGTTCATAGAAGATTTGTATTACCTTTTAATTCTATTTTTCCATGTACTCTTTGAAGTACTCTCGTAATACACATGAATGCAAAAGCTACCCTGCTATTTCTTTCTGAGTTTCTATCACAATTCCCTACCCTATATCTACATCTGTTTCCCTCTTCCCCCTCTCTATAAATACACACATGTATATACACATACATGCAAACATATACACATATCCTTCCCATATACAAACTAGTGAAAAGATATTGCTTAAAATCCATTCATCTGATCTATCCTTTTATAAAAGCTACAGGATTTTAGGAACCAAGATATATACATATGCATTACATGCACTTTTGCAACAGCTAAGGCTCCTTCTCAGTTCAATTTTATCTGTTGGCAGAAAAACCACACCAAGAAGGGGAAAACGAACCTGTTCTTAAAGAGATCTTATAATTTCCCATTAGATTCTGCCAAAACAAGGCTGTTTCTCCCTCTCTGCCTTTTCTCAGACTTGTTCTTTAAGCCTGGCTCATACCCTCCTTTATGCACGGCTGTTCCCTAGTCATCACAAATCAGTCTTCATTGACCCTTCCAGGTCACATTTTGTGCTCTATTTCATATGTCATAGTTCTCTATGCACTCCCATATCTATCCACTTTGTTTTATAATTATCTTGAGTCTGTATCTTTTTTCTCCACCAGACTTGGGAATAGACTTTTCATATTCATTGTTGCACTCCTAACAACTGGCCGTATTTCCTGGATGAATGTTTTATGGGAAAACAGTGATGCTTAGCATAACCTCTAACATCAAGATTTTTTTTTTCATAATATTCCTTCTTATATGTAGCAAAACTCATACTGAACAATGAGTTCTGGGTTGCAAAAGAGGATTATTTTTTGCACCTGTCCATAAGTTAAACAAAAACAAACACAAGTGCTATAACACTAAGATTTTACCATGTACAATCCTCACTTTTCTTAATCTGCCATGACTTTATTACCCAAACATTTCACCATGAGAATTCTAATCATGTCATTACTCCACTTAAAAAAAATCATTTGTTACCAATTAAGCCCAAATTTCTCAGCCTAGAGTTCAAGGTCCTCCAAATTAGTACCTACACCAACTTCTCTCTTTAATCTTTTTTTTATAACATGTACCTTACACTTCAAAAGAAAACCCTAGAACATAAAATGTTTCCCAAATATACACCATAATTTCTCATCTTCACAATCTTTACTCATGCTGATATTCATTCTATTTTAAATTTCCTGAGTTTCACCTACTGAAATTCCACCCTTCCTTCAAATCAAACTGAAATACTGTTTTCTGCTCCCAATATCAGTCAGGGTGTAAACAGGGGATAGAAGTCATACTGGTTATGGGAACAGAAAAAATTTAAAATAAAGGATTGTTAACCAAGTGTAAAGTTGATACTAAGCAAATGAAAAAGCAAGAAAAGAGTACTGAGCTATTATGGAAGTGGCAACTACAAGAAGCAACCACCAACCAAAAAACTGGGGGAACAAGGGAAGAGACTGGAATTTTTAAAACTTAGAAGCTTAGAGGAACAATCCCATGGAACTAAAACTCAAGACTCATGAAGAATGGGCATAGATTGGCTGATACTAATATATCTGAAGTTGAAGGAGGGCCCCAAAGGTTTGGGATCCATACCCCTGAGGAGATGGGTACAGGTTCGGACAGTTCTATAAGTATTAGAGAAAATGCAAACTGGATTCAATTCCTGCTACAGGAAAAACTGATGCAGCCAGGGTGAAGAAGTGTTGCTGGGTTGCTCAAAGGAACTGAAAGCCAAGAGGGAAGTCACAGGAGCAAGCCCCTTCTTCTTTTGCCAGCCCTGCAATCTCTCTGTAGAGCCCCCTACTGGCAGCAGAGACTAATGGGGAGTAACAAGTGGTTTATGTATTAAGTCCAGCCACAAAGCAGAGAATAGAAAGGTGGGTTTTGGGCTAAAACAACTGCTTAGTATCTGGCACATTCCTGCACCCGCAAAGTCTGATGTGATGTCTCTGTTCCTAGGATCTCTTTCTCATGAGAATAGTCAGCCTCATATTACAGTTGTTAGTTTATATTATACCTACTCTATAAGACACTAAGTTTCTTTAGAACAAGAATAATATATTCTTTACCTTCGTATATCTGCAGCACCTATACAATATGTCTTGCATACAGGAGAGACTCGCATGTTAGGTGAATATTGACTGGAAATTTGTTGGTCAAAGGGTAGGAGTAGTATGGTGTTGGTGTAGGTGGTGGCAGTGAAGTGGAAGAAGCCAAGAAATGTTATTACCTTGGGGGGAAGGCTATCCAAGCAACCATATTATCAGAAACTAATAAAGAAAGAGGTCTTTGTTAAATACTATTTTAAAAAAAAACTCAAGAAGACAGAATTGAAGGGAAGAAAAGTCACTGAATTTGATTACGTGTCTCTGAGGTAGGGCAGAAGTCAAATTGCAAGGAATAAGAATAAGTTGAATGTATTTTCAAAATACGGTAATGGAGATCATTACAGCAAAAGATGAAAGGGTTCTGGAAGCATAAGGAGATGCAGGAGACCCATATATAGTAAAAGGCAAAAGGATAAGAAGTGAGTACGGGAAACACAGAAAATATTAGAAAAAACATGGATAAGACCATTTTTTACAGTAAACAAAAACTTTCTTTGGCTTAGGAAATTAGAAACCAGGTATTCTCTCTAATAACTATTTTCACCCATTTTTATAAAGAAATATAGGAAACACCTAATTCTAACACACTGGCCTATTTACTTTTACAGCTGGAAGAGCTAAAGAGTTCAATCAAAACAGACTAAGAGTGCCTTACTAAAAACAGTTAAAGAGTTCATAAAAAAATTGTAGGGCAAACCAAATATGTGAATTTAATCAACTCAAGAATACCTACTCTGTAGCCTAATCAACTACATACAAGTATAATTTTGTGGAACGGGAAAAAATTCAAATAATTTTAAGTCTCTATTAAAGTATTATTGCAAAGCTGCTTGATCTTGTAGTTTATTCAATGGTCTACGAAGCCATGTACTAGTTACATTTCAAATTTAATTGACTTTTAGGTCCCATGGCCCCATATCATTTCTCATACTTTTTTCTCTGAACATAAAAGCATGCCCATGCCCTTAAAAATCATTGTTGACTGATAACAATTTTATTTGTAGTCATTTACACAAAAATTTTGGTAATACTTACTCTAATTTCTTTTTTTCCTCTTGCCTCCTACCCAACCTCTCACAAGTATTTTTCTTTTAAAAGGGGGTTGTAAAAGAGAGGTAAGTAGGTATATACTTCCTAATTCACTTCTTCATCTGGAGATTTTCATTATGTTTTAAGATTCTCATTCCCACATAACAAAATGACTCATTTATAAATTATAGTCAATTTTAATCTTGATGTATTATATATTTCCTCTTCTAAATATTTGCTGCTAGCTTCAAATGAGGCTGTCACTGTGTTAGTATTTAAAATAAAGTCTAAAAAATGAAACAAAAGTGAAAGTGATAAAAGATATTATACTTATTTATCAGTTCCTTTCATATTTAGAACTTAAGTTACCTTGTGCTCTAGGGAAGAAGCACTAGGCAGCTACTATAATTTTACCTCTGCTGATCTTCCTCACAAAAGCAAAGAAATACTAGGGATCTTCACCCACAGGCCAAGGTAAGAAAGAAGGGAGAAAAAAAGAGGAATAAAAAAAAAGATGATAGGGATAGAGAGGTGAAGATAGACATGACAGATAGCCAATTATTTCTTTACCCTTTTTGCCCTGGTAAGGATAAAGCATACTCTTTCTTAAAGTTCCATAACAAATTTAAGCAGATAAAATGGCGGTAGAGCATTACCATGGTATTGTAGAAAAAGTACAGGTTTTGGATATAGAAGACATGAGTTTAAATACAGACTCTAACACTTCCTGTCTAAACTTACCTGTTTTA
>NW_007726859.1:591472-592307 GCF_000696425.1 Galeopterus variegatus | reverse complement strand
TATAGAAGACATGAGTTTAAATACAGACTCTAACACTTCCTGTCTAAACTTACCTGTTTTATTTAAATCAATCTTTCCCAGTAGACTAAGCTCTGTAATGATAGGAATCATGTCTCTGTTGTTGACTGCTGTAAGCCTAGCACCTAGCACAGTGCCTGGTAAATAGTGAGGACTTCAGTAAATATCTATAGAACAAATGAATGGATTATTTCATGTGAGTTTCTCCACCTCTGAGTCTGTTTCTTAATATGTAAATGGATGTAATAAAATTCATATTATTTCATAGAAACTCTGCAAGGTATGTAAAGTATCTAGTAGAGCATCTTCTTTCTTTCATCAAATATTTAATTTTGCACCCTGTAGATGATCTGCAATAACAGAGAATCAATAAATAATAGCCATTAATGTTTTTTAAAAGTCATCACTCCTTCTTTGATACCTCATATTCATAGGGATTATAATACAGATTATAACATAATGTGAATGCATTCATGTCTGCCTCAAAGGCCTTTCCTCTTCAGTACCTATCTTATAAATATTGTTGTGAGGATTAAATGAGATACAAGTAAATTACCTGGCAAAATGATCAACACATGGTTAGAACTCAGTAAGCTTTTCTTTTTCTTATTAGTTTAAATGGTACCTGGTATCTAGTGCCTAATAACACTTAAGATTCAAATGCTTTTTGATACTTCACAGTTCTAATGGTTACTATAGTACCTGGTAGAAAATCTCACCTCTTCTGTTCAATCTAAAAGCGCCTTACAATTCCAAATGAGAGGCCAGGACTTGGTAAGGAAAAATATTCTTACTACCTCTTCCCCTCCTTTTTTTT
>NW_007726859.1:579321-590669 GCF_000696425.1 Galeopterus variegatus | reverse complement strand
GCTGAGCGTGGTGCTGACAACACCAAATCAAGGGTTAAGATCCCCTTACCGGTCATCTTTTAAAAAAAAAAAAATAATAAAAAAATAAATTTTTTAAAGATTAGAGTGTTTTAAAAACCTCATTTAACTACAAAGTAGATATTCATGAGATTTTCCTTGTATGCCACTCGTCATAAAATCTGATACATTATTTTCTCTTCAGCTCATCATTTTAAATCTTAAGAACTTTTAGGTATACTTTTCATGCTTTTAAAGTGGCCACTGTCTGAAAAAACATCAAAGTAGAATCCCAATAGTTATTTAGAGCTGTTCTCTTTAGAAAACAGATTCCTACAGATATTTACTTTTTCATAAACCAGAGTCAAACTGGGCAGCTCTAAACATCAGACTCTATAATCAATTAGCCAGAGAAAGAGAATTCTCTGGGTAGTATGCTGACTTAGGAAGTGATGTCAGAAATCAGTATGGTTTCTAACAGAGTAGGATTCAGATGAAAATAATTTAAAATGCATTACTTACTTTTGCAAATAATTCCTGTTGTTGTCTCAATAACTCTTCTTCAGGAATGCCAAGGTTTTCCAAACGAGAACTGGCCTTTCTTCTTTTTAATGCTACTGTCTTGCATTCTTGTAAGACCTCTTTTACTTCACTGATGTACGAGCCAAAGCCCAAACTTTCTAGTGCTAGAGAAATGAAAATATGAAAATACAGAAAGGGATTAACATAGCTTTCCCCTGACCTATGGAACATGAAGTTTTTGTGGGTTTTTCTTTGTGGGGCGGGTTGTCTTTATTGTTTTCTGATATTTTTACCTATTTTATTGTTATAGAGCAAATATCTGGGTGGCTAGGACAAAGCATTTTATCAATTTGCCTAATATTAGATTATAAATCAATGAAAACTGAAAGATCATTTGAAGGCACAGGACTTCACTTTTCCTCTTTTTTCTAACTAATTTTTAAAAGACCAATGCATTTCCCATGAGACAGAAAAAAAGATCCAATGTAAAAACATGTAGTTTTAGTACAAAAAAGTTTTCCTATACCACTCACAGTAAATCAAATATCAAGTCAGTCAGTCACCTTCTCCAAGAATACAAAAAAAAGCAAAGATTTGGAATATATTTGTTAACATATTTTGTGCCATTTGGCTTAGAAAAAATATGCTGGTAACACATGCTATACTAAGTTTCAGTAGGAGAGAATGAAAGAACAGATAAGTTTTTCTTTTGTCTAATATACCAACAGGAAGCTATTTTTAGTAAAGACACTCCAAACTGCCAAGTTTAAGAAATACTGGTAGAAAAAAACTCATGAAGTTCAGCACTCCAACAGGTTTCCCCTGAAATGAAAATTGGACAGGAAGAACTATGAAAATATTTTCTCAAGTGATGTGGCAGAAAAACTGGGATGAAAGAAGACTAAAAGCATAGAAGAAATCTCAATAAAAAATTTTCTCCCTTTATTTTTTGACATTTATAAAGAAAATTTTACAAGGAAAAATAATGCACTCTCTAATTGCCTTCTATATTCCAGAAAAGACAAGGCATAAAATTTTCTTCAGGCTCATAATATTTAAAATTATATCTTTTAGTTTTCTATATGTTGACTAATGCCCCAATGCCTTCTATATTCCAGAAAAGACAAGGCATAAAATTTCCTTCAGGCTCATAATATTTAAAATTATATCTTTTAGTTTTCTATATGTTGACTAATGCCCCAAAGGCATATTTTATATTCTCAGACAATGATGAAATATAGGTGGTAAAAGACATAGTAAATGAATTTAGCTCATCAGTTCTTGTAGTCTTTCAACAATTAATGATGAACCAGACTGTCCTCAGTAAAGATGCTCTCAGTTCTAACTTCAGGGATTTGCTCTTCAGGGAGAATACCAAATATACCTTTACAAATCCACATGCCCATGCAGGTTGTGGTTTTTAAGACATTTTGAGTGATTTACAACTTTAAGTATTTCTAATGTTAAGCTGTTCTCATCAATCCTCTTTTGAAATAATCTAATATCAAAAAGCAGAGTACTATTAATTGAATTTTAATTAAGTTAACCTACTCCTCTCCCCCATCTCCCAAAAAACCTCAGAAAGGCATAATCTGAATTCTGTTTATCAAGTTCACCACCACATAATGATGGCTTAAGAAGCTTGAGATGCAGTAGATAAATAAGTGAAGCCTTGAATTGGGAGACTGATTTATTTTTTAAGTGTCAATGACAGAAACCAAAGTTTTTACCTTTTCTCTTTCTAAAGACACAAACATAGTAGAGTATTTCAATAATATTGGCAGTAGACAGAACCAAAAGAAACCAAGTGAATGGCTTATGATTTCCAACCATATTCTAAAGAAAGTCTGATTTCATTAGCAGTAAACCAAGGTCCTCCAAGGATCTAGCTCCACCTACCTTTCCAACTTTATTTCAGCCATTAAATCGCTGAATACTTCTGCTAAATCTTACAGCTCAATGTTTCCCAACAGGAACCATAGTTTCCCACATTCAAGCTGATGGCAATGCACTCAAGGCACAGATCAAACTCCATCTTCAAATTAAACTTGCCTGATCCTCCCAGTCAGATGTAAACTCCCCTTTTGAAATCAGACAGAACTGGAACTTGGTGGACACAGTATTTGTACAATCTTGGATACACTGCTTAATATCTCTAAGCTTCAGTTTTTCCATCTATAAAATAACAATAACATCTATTTCATAAGATTTTCCTATAACGAGAGGCAGTATAGTGGTTAAGCATGCAGGCCCTAAGTCAAACCAGCAGGGATTGAGTCCCAACTCTGCCTAATACTAGCTCTGGGACCCTAGATAGGTTCCTTCACCTCTATACCTCACATTTTTCTCACCTCTAAAGAAGAATAACAATACCTACATCTCACTGGATCACACTGTTGTGAAGAATAAATGAACTGATATAAATAAAGACCTTATTTTGTAAAAAGGATGGGCCACAAAGAGAACAAAATAAAATATTCACTATCGTTATTAGTTTTAGCATTGTAAGAATCAATAAGTAATTAATTAAGGCATTTAGCACAGTGTGTAGCACATAGAATCACTTAACTGACTTAGACTATATTTTATTCTTTATTTTTGCTCTTATATTAAAAAGAGTACCCTAATATGTATAGAGAACCTAAATAAGTGTACAGGTATACATTATCACATCTAAATTCAAGTTGAACAAGTATATTTATAAAACAAAATATTAAATTTACAAAATTAACAAATCAATATAATGAAGAGACAACCCTGCAAAATGACATGAGTTACTAAACTAGACATTAAGAAAATCCAATCTAAACTACATTTAACCATGGAGGACTTAGGTTTAAAAATAAAAAAATAAAATAAAATTCACCTTTAAAATTTTAACACTTAAGGCTGAGAACACTGCTTTGGAAAAATTTGCAAGTAGATCCAAGGTTAATATTTAATATTATAGAAAGGGTTGCTATATATAAATGCTGTACTCTCAATAAAATTGTTCAATGGAGCAGGCATTAATTTAACTTCAAAAACTGCATTGACTTTAAACTTTAAACACATTTTGGCTAATAAATATCAATAACTGGATATAGTATCTTTTAAACAGGGAGACATTTTACATCATGTTACCACGTAGTAGTAATCATTCCTATTTTAGGAGAATATTAAAAAATAAGAGAAATGGCTCCTAAGCAGAGCCACCATTTACAGTTGTGCAGGTTGTTCAGTACACAACAGTACCAATCATAAGGAGGGCCATATATGCTATAAACACCATAGATTTATATATGTTTATTATGGTACTTTTCTGGCAGATGGTAGAAATGGTTTTTAAGGAGAGAGTGCCTTTTTCTAGTTTATACAAGGGGACCTATGGACTGTTGATGGCCCTGGCTCTAAGGATCTCGTCAGAGTAAAAGCCAAAAAAGAAAAATATTTTTTAGAAAATTTGTGGGTAAACAAATAAACATCACTTGTTCCCCAGAGGTCTGTCTGCTACCCTCTGCCATACATCTTAAAACCACATCCAGAAAAGTCCATGGTGTATATTAGGGGGAAAAAACTTAGCACACTTTTCAACTTGAGAGATATCAACAAGATAGCTACTTAAAAAACAAAAAAAGATAAAAACTTTCCCCAAGCAACAATAATCTTAATACAGGCTTATCGTATTTTACAAAAGTGATGTACTCCTGAAAAGTTTTGTTATAACACGCATTTGTGTGAATCACTTTATATTTCAAATGCATACAGGATGTTTTTCATTTTTAAAATTATGTAATATACAGTACATTTAAAAAAACATAATCAGCATTCTCTAATTTCCCTATTTTCTTTTGTTTGTGGGAAGGGAAGAGAGTGATGTACTTCACTTAAAACACATTAAGAGGATGTAGGTCAAAGTGACTTCTTTGCTCTTTGGACTGGCAAAGGTTTCTGAGGACCCTTAAGAACCATGTCCTCCAGGGTATCACTATTCCTGACAATCTGGGGCAACAATGAGAGAGACTAATGGCAGAGAAGGAATTGAACATCATTCACCTTTATATTCTTAGCACTATCTAGTACAATGCCAGGTACTTAGCAATATTTGATAAGAAATTGGGCGGCAGAAGGAAAACAAAAACAAAAGATATATCAATTTTAAGAAAAATAATAAAATCCTAACTTGAAAACCACATGACTATGTGATAAATTGTGTAATGCAAATTGCATGTGTTCTTTTGAAAAAAATATATGAATGATTATTTAGGCAACACAATGTATCATTCTCATTCTTATTATTATGACAACTTTTCTGCAATCACTCAGATCCTCTGATTTCAAAACTAGTTCACGTCCACTTTCCAAAATAGACTGTGGTTTAGGCTTTAGAGCAAAGCTACTCAAAGTGTGGTCCATGGACTTGTGCCAAAGCTACTTAATGGTTGCAATGAGTTAACTAAGGAAATTCAAAATAAACATTTAAGAATCTTCATAGCAATTTGACAGAGTAATTTTATGTCTATTAAATCTAATAATAAAAAAGTTTTAATTTTATGTCTTTTAAATTTCATTTTTGTAATGATCCATTTTTATTGTAGTTTTACAAAAGTACCAGTGTGAGAGGAACTGGAATAAAAAAAAAAGTCCTTTAACAGAAACAGCTGGAGCAACTCCATGATTAAAGAAGCAAATTCTCAGAGAGCTTTTCTTTTTTTTTTTTTTTTTTTTTTTTTTTTTTTTTTCCGTGTCCGGCAACGGATCGCAACCCTCAGTGTTGCCCCCACACCGGACCGGGGACCAGCAACGGGATCGCAACCCTTGGCGTCGCTCCCGCGCCTCGCTCAGCCAGTGAGCGGGAACCGGTCTGTATGTGGGATCCGAACCCTCGGGCGCGCCGCCGCGCTTCCCAAGCGGCGCACTATCCAGTGCGCAACCGGGCCGGCCCCTCAGAGAGCTTTTCAAACTTTCACTACTTTCAGTTACTATTCTCATAAATGTGAAAAAAAAAATGTAACAAGATTAAAAATGCAGGAAGAAGAAAATAATATTTAAAATGTTTTTCTAAGCTCAAATGTTAAAGACTCATATTTAAAATATTCTTATTTACACTTTAGCTTTGCAAATGGCATGATATGAGGTTGGACATAATAGACCTTCAACTTTATAATATCAGTAGAACCACAAATTTTTACAATTATTTGTTGTATCATATTTCATGTAAGATTCTCAGCCCCTGACTGATTCTCAATAATTGCAAGTTATAACTGAAGTCAAATACTATTTATACATAAATGGGTAAATTTTAATTAACTAGTTTGCCTAAGGCCAAAGAACTTCCAGTATAGAACTTACAGCTCTTCATTCTAAATGTCAATTCTTTCCATAATGCAACAGAACATGTTAGAACTCATTCAAAAATGTGTTCACAAAAAACAACAGTGAAATAAAAGGAACACCTTTTATAGCTTAGAAGTCCCTCTATTCATGTATCTATGATCTTCAATACCAAATCTATTTTCTTAAACTCAAGCAAAAAAGGAAAAAATGGTGGTTGTTGTTTTTTAACTAAGTTATGGTATTTCAGAGATTTACTGGTGATAAAATTATTTCAACTTTAAATGGCATTTTATGGAACTACCTCAGAATGCTTAATTTGCTCTGACAAAGTAAAGCAAGGTGGCAACAAAACAAATGAAATGTCCTGAAGCAAATTCTAGTTCATTAAACCTTTTACTAAAAACTAAAACTCCAATATGTGAGAATCATACCACTTTAAAACGTACATGATTATTACACCTACATTCCTAAATAATCAATGCTGACAGAAAAGTAGAACACATGTCATATTTACCATGATTTCTCTAGCTTTCCAGAGTTAGTCTGTAAGAACACATTTTAACACCTAAAACACACATTCCTTTAAAAAATTTTAACTTCTCAAAAAGAAAACTTCTTTAAAATAATTAAAGCAATTTGAGATTATAAATATATAAAATCTACTTCTCCAACTGGGGAGAATTCTTGGGCAAAAATGTAGATTCTTATTCACTTAACAACAGCAATGTCACAAGAAAAAAAGGTAAACCTATAAGAACATAACAGATCGATAAATGATTTTTTTAAATTGATAAATCATCCTCAATGCATGAAGGAAAATGCTCTTTCACTATAACTTTTTGACTCATACATTAAACTGAATTTAGCATATTCCAAAGTCAAACTATTCAGCATACTGCTTGCTACAGCTGCACTTCTACTCATCGTGTCAATCAGAAATCTAAATATATCCTAGAAAAGAATGAACTCTCCCCAAGAAGACAGACTGTAATGTGTTATTAGATTTTTGGAACAATCCCCACTTCTGTGGTATAAACAAATGTTTAGGCAGATCCTGTACAAATCTTTTGCAATTTTCATTAGAAAAGCAATGTTAATAAAAGTTATTTTTCTTTTTCATGATTTGTAAAAGGAAATTATAGTTATCTATGTTGGATAATCTTGTGGAAGACTTATGACAGCAATCACACATACAATGTAAAAATAAAAACACAAGAGGAAAAAATAGACAACTTGGTTCTCATTTCACTTGCTAGAATATTCAACACACCGAACAAGCAGGAAAAAAAAAATACTAGCTTTAAGAACCAAATATGCCTTTTCCTAGGGATTTTTCTCTTTATGTACTGAAATGGCAGGGTATTTTTTAATATCTACCTTCAGGACATCATAAAGAATTAAAAACAAATCATTTAACCCTTTTGTCAATACTAACAGTTAAAATATTAGGCATAGCCAATATGGGCAGATGTGCAGTTGTTTTCTCTACTTCTAATAGTAAAGCCATCTTTTAAAAAGTTACATTATAAATATTAAATTGTAGTCAACCTCCTGCCTACCAAAACGATTAAAATTAACCATGACTTTTTTCGACTTCAAAAGCAATCAAGGGGCCAGCCAGTGGCTCACTCGGGAGAGTGCGGTGCTGATAACACCAAGGCCCCGGGTTCGGATCCCATATAGGGATGGCCGGTTAGCTCAATGGCTGAGCGTGGTGCTGACAACACCAAGTCAAGGGTTAAGATCCCCTACCGGTCATCTTAAAAAAAAAAAAAAAAAAAAAGCAAGCAAGTTGTTTGAATCTGAATTAGATTATTACAAAAGGCAAGTTATCGCCTCAAATTGAACGCAACTTTTTTCGTAGGAGTACCTGTAAAAGTCAGAGAAAGTGCTCCCCAAAACATTATGACTAGTAAATATGTCTTCCTCCCTGAAACCATCAGTATAAATCCTTTACAGGATAAAAGAGAAGAAACTGTTGACACATGTAGAAGTACTCTTCAATAAAAGCTTAAGTGTATACCATCCAAATGGCATCGGCAACAGAGGACAGGGAAATGGTCCCTTTAAAAAAACTCTTAAACGAGGTTATAACCTTTCAATCCAAGCACTAAAAACTTCTCCCCATAGAACAAAGCAAGAGACATAAAAGAAAAAAATTAGAAAAAGAAACTAAAGAACATTTACCCTTCTCTTATAGAATGGAACAAGCGTGCTTTGGTAACCTGACGAACGTACTATCATCACACCATTTCTAAAGCAGAAAATACACTCCGTACTATCATCACACCATTTCTAAAGCAGAAAATACACTCCGTACTATCATCACACCATTTCTAAAGCAGAAAATACACTCCGTACTATCATCACACCATTTCTAAAGCAGAAAATACACTCCTTTTATTCAACACCGATAAACTTTACAATGTTGAGCACATTTACGTTAAGAATTTTTTTATTCATGTGTTCAGAAAATAAATCTTTTCTCTACGTTGGTGAAAAGGTCGGGTGGGAGGGGGTGCTCTGTCTCGACGCATGCTTGAAGTTCCTGTCTGAATTTTAACTTTCCAAGGGAGAACTTCTGGGTTCCTTTCTCAGTTGTCATTTATCTAGGTTCAATTTTAGGTAGGCAATTCTTGTTACTTTGGCTCACCTGGTTGTAAACTGAGACCACTACTAATATTTTATGTTTTGGGGATGTTAGTTAACCTAAATGTTTGCACTTTTTACTCGTATTCTTTGGATGAAAAGTACCGCAATACTCCACAGAGATTTTCTTAAAGCACCGGCTGCCTCCCTGCCCGTGTGGTTTTTTCATTAACAGTACTTACCAGTGAAAAGGAATCAAGGCTTTGACACGAACGGGTCACGCGACTAGCAGACTCTCCCCCCGGACTTATTTAAACCAAACCCAATACATACGACTTACCTTGTATGACATGCTCTGGTGAGATGGTCTTCTTTTCCGATTTGTTGCAAATCTCATTGGCCTCAGAAGAAATAAGGTGAATGAATTCAGTGCAGCAGTTCACCACCAGCTCTCGGGCATCGTTGGCGACCCGGACATTGGGGAGAGTCTCTTTGATCATCTTGTTGATAGCAGCTCTGGGGATAGTGAGATCATCGTCGTTGCCGGACGAGGAAGCCATCGTACCTTCCTGTCCCTCGCGCCCCGACTTTTAAAAACTCCCCGGTTCTGGTCCACTACTCCACAGAGATTTCAGGCCGCCCTCGAAGAGTGATCCCGGGGGGCGCTCTGAGAAGAGGGAACAGAAAATGAGGAAGGGGGAGGAGTGGGCTCGAGGCGGGGGACAACCCAAGTGTGCGAGAGATTCAGGGCGAGTTTAGGAGGAAAGTCGGGGGGCTGAGGATTTGGGGATAGCACTGCCCAGGTTGGGGAGGAAAAAGCAAGGTGTTCTGGAAATTTGAGCGGCTGGAGAACCACCTTCGTGTCTCCTCAGAGGGGCGGGCGATGTCGCCTAACCGGTCCCCAACGGCGCCGTAGCAGAGGCAAGATCCAGCGACACTGGCCTCGCCGTGGTACTGGGCGGACACCCAGCGGGCCCGGCTCTACTGAGCCCGAGCCCCTGCTGTCGCCGCCCCCAGCAGCCGTTGCCACCGCCTCGGCCAAACCATCCTTCAGACACCCGCGCCGCCGCCTCACAACATGTCCGCCGCAGCCGCTGCTTGAACCCCGGCGGCCGCCAGAGAACGAATATGGACAGAGCCAGACACAGTGAGAGCTGCAGTGGCTGACGCCGTGGCCGTTTATCCCCAACGCAGATCGTGGAAGCCCAAGCAGCTGCAACGGTGGTCCCTCCAGAGGCCAGGGAAGAAGGTTTGCTGGAAGCCCCTCCCGACACCCTTTGCGCCACCGGAAGCCTCGCTCGCCCAGATTCCCCCTCCCTCCCAGACCGATTTCCGGGTGTGGCTGCCGCCCTTCCCCCACCCACGCCGGCGGGAGCCGCCCATCTTCGTCGCCAGCAGCTTCCGCCTGCGGCTGTCCCGGCACGCACCCGGGGATACCGTCTGTTCGCTTGGGTCGCAGCTGGGCGAGCACTGGCGTCGCGGTACCAGAGAGCCCCAAGCATACGTTTGCTCTGCGTCTGGGGCGCCGGACCTGGGAAGGGCCGGGTGGGTAGACTGGCAGGGTGGGTAGACTGGCGAGGTGGGTCGTCTGTACCCGCCCTCAATCAGCTGAGGCCTCGAAACCCTCATCTAGCCACGTTTGCGGACAAAGGAACGATGGATATAGTTAAAAGAACTTTTTGCTGTTCCTTTAGGAGCCCGAATTGAGATTGAAAGGGAGAGGAACGAGGCCTGGGCTTGGGAGGGGTATGTGAGGAGAGCAGAACCCGGTGCGCCTGTGTCTGCATCATCTGAAGAAAAAGTTTTAGAAGGTATCCAGTAGACTATATTCGGATCAAAGCTCTCTAAGGTCCTCCACCCACTTTCTCGTTTATGGGAAATGAAACATTGAGAGAAGTGACTTCCCAGTCACTACAACTGGCTAATCCTGAAACCAGAAATCAGATCCAAAGTAGTGGAAATGCGTAGCATGCAATGAGCCGCGTAACAAGGTTTCCAACTTAGCCTTTTTCATGGTGTATTTATTGCACGTTGGCTTCTGGAAGAAAAAAAAAAAAAAAAAAACCTATGTTAGAGCATCTTAAGCAACTCTGATTTTTGCTTCTTTCCTGGATGACTAGTAATATTCTTTCCTGGTTGACTAGTAATATCAACGAATGTCAAGTTCTTCACAGGAATTGCGTTATTTTAAAATCTAAGCTTGTCATACTGTCGTGTGGAAGAAGTTATACGAGTGTTATAAATTAGTGGGATGTTGCAATCTCTGAAAAGTAAATGAAATGCCGTTTAAATCCGTTTGGACAGGTTTGTTCTCCAGATTCATTTTTTTTGATACATTGAACGGCAACTGGCTTGTTCGGAATGTTTTCTTAAAACTTTAGGTCTGAAACCCTAGGTGTGGCTCCTCTAGGAGACCTCACAGTTTATTACATTATTTTTTCATTTAGCATTTTCTCCAGGGCACTTTCTGGGTTCCTTAATATCTTAAAGTAGACGCTTGTTTTTCAGTGCTACTAAGTTCTGCGAAAACAAAATTTCTTTGATAAAAATGGTATTTAAAATTTTTCTTCAAAATAGGAATGTGAACCTGTTGACTCAGATGTACCATTTTTATGAAGTGCTTTTTTTTTTAAGTCAGTTTACTGTTGTATTAAAGATTTTTTATATTGTCTAAATTTATCTTGGCCTTCCCAAGGTTATCAATCTGAAAAAGCTAGCTAGCAAAAAATGGTCCCCAGCGTTGTCACATTGCCATTGACCCAAATGGTCACCCCTGAAAAAAATGTAATAATTTTGCTTTTTCATATAACATTTATGCTCTATAGACTTATAGACATGCTATATAGATCAGTAGATCACACATGGTAAGTTGTTACTGCAGAAATAATTTATTACTACAGGCTTCTGTGGTAGCATAAATAGCA
>NW_007726859.1:553812-579180 GCF_000696425.1 Galeopterus variegatus | reverse complement strand
TAACATTTATGCTCTATAGACTTATAGACATGCTATATAGATCAGTAGATCACACATGGTAAGTTGTTACTGCAGAAATAATTTATTACTACAGGCTTCTGTGGTAGCATAAATAGCATGGATTGTATAGTAAAGATCTGGATTCCACTCCTAGCTTTTCGTTGCTTTAGGCAAGTCACTTTCCACACCTTATTTTCTTCAACTTAGAAATGGAATTATGTGTCACAGGATTCAAAGTCAAATGAGACTGTATGTGAAAGCATTTTTTATATTAAGTATTATATGATATTAGTGTTTATTGTTATCTTTATTAGGTCTGGGCAGTCCTCAATCAGTAATAAACTATATATAACATGGCTGAGAGAAATTTAAATTTAAATTTTAATTTAAGATGGCAGTGTGATATGTCATGAAATATGCTAATCTGAGGTCCATATGTATTTATTTTCTGTTTTCATCCTTTTAAATTTAAGTTTATTTTATCAATATACAATATGGTTGATTTTTGTGTCCCTTTACCAATTCCACCCTCCCCTTTCCCTCTCCCCCCTTCCACCCATCAACATCATATCTGTTCACTTATCTTAACAGGATCAAGGAATTGTGATTGTTGTGTTGAAGCCCATATTTAAATAGTTATTTATAGTATACAATATCCCTATTAAATGTGGGCTTTTGAGAACATGGATAACATCTCCTTAATAAGCTTTAAGAGTTTTAGAGTGTATATATATTTGTAATTTGTAATTTGAAGCTTAACATTTTAAAAAGCAAATAATACTCTCTAGTATGTTCTTTTGTCATTACTAACACACCAATTGCTATTCACTGACAACTCAAATAAAAAAATAACTAACGTCTATCATATATTTCTTTTGTGCTTAGCACCATGCTAAGTACTTTTACCTGTATAATTTCACTTAATCCTCAGAACAATCTTGTTTGATAAGTACTGTTTTAATCTCCATTTTACAGATAATGAAAGAGAAACTTGGAAAAGCTAAAGAACGTACCTGAAGTCAGTAGAGCAGTCAGTATATGCTAGATTATGTTGCAAGAACAAATAATACCCAAATCACAAAATTTCTTGTTCATGCTGTGGGTTTATCATGGGTCAGAAAGAGGGTTTCTCACATAGTAATCACACAAGAATCTATTAGAGCTGTTGAGAAGAAGTAATGAAAGAGCTTTGAAATATAGGCTACTGTCAGGTGGAGAGAAAGGAAGAAAGTGTTTGTGTTCAAAGTAACAACAAATGTAGAGGCAGAAATTGTTCTGGAACAGTAAGGAGATGGTTCTAATTGAGGTAAAGCATTTATTTGTGTTGCATAGTAATTAAAGAAAAGTGAGAAAGCCAAAAACATGAGGCGGCAGAAGTCATGAAGTGATAGAAGCCAGGAGAGAGAGGAGAGAGAAGTCAGTTGTACCAAGGGCAGGAGAAGCAAGGGGAGAATCTGTCACCTTATGGATAGGGCCACAAATGCCCAGAAAGCCCAACAGAATACCTGGATTGCTGGAGTGTTGGAGTATTCTGTTTTTGAAAGAGTAGGCCTCTATGAAACAGTTTCCTGTGCTTTTTTACTTCCTGTGTATCTTCATTCTACTCTTCTAAAAATCCTGTTTTTGTTCTTCTCAACTTGAAAGAGCCCAGATCATTCAAGGACTTTGACCTCATATTTGGGTTTGATCCCCACTTTGCCACTTAACTAACTGTAACCTTGGGCTGGGTATTTAAGCTGTGTCTTGATTTTTCTCATCTATAAAATAAGAATATCTGATTTGCAGAGGTGTTTTAAAGATCACATGACATGTTGTATACAAAGTATGTAGCCCAGAATTTAAAAGTTCAATAAATGGTGGTAGTTGTTAAAAATAATCATCATTACACTGATGATTATTACTCCTAGGAATGACATAATGGGAGTAAAAATAAAGATGAATCCAAGATCTATTTCACAGAAAGAGTTGAAAGAACCTGGTAGTTTAGCTCTGAGATAGTCAAGGAAACAATTAGTCAAATAAAATTATAAGAGTTTTAGCTTCAGACTAAGATTAGGATAGTGTCACTGTCAAAAACAGCTAAATTGAAAGGGAACAGTTTACAGGAGAAGATATGCTTGCTTTTGCACATGTTTGGATTTGAGGCAAGAGCAGGCATTTAAGGAAGTGATGTCCTGTAGGCAGTGGAAAGAGAAGACAGCATCTTGATTCCTACATTCATTCAACAACTGAGCGTCTAGTGTCCTAAGTATGATAGGGGAGAAATAAAGATGAAAACTGTTTTCAAGGACCCTGTAACATGGGAGAAGCAGAATATAAACCAGACTGAAGTAAAATACTGTGATAAACATACCAGCTAAGAGTGTGCAGAGGAAGGAGTAATTAACACACCAGTTGTGAGATACAGAGGGCTTTATTTTAACTGAGCTTTGTAGATTGAGTATAATTTCAATGGAGAAGGAAAGAGCAGGCAGCTGAAAAAGAAACACAAAAGTACATTGTATATTGGCTTGGGAAAATCAAGTAGTCTAGAGTGGCTGTTCATTGCTTTTGTAAAGAGGTGTGAGATATGATGCAGGAAAAGTAAGATAGGCCCGAAAGAAATCAGTGTCTGTTTTGAATTACACACTGTACTATAAGTTTTCATATTCACTCTTTTGTTTAATTTCCATATAGCCATACAAAATAGGTATTTTTACAGGTGGGAGAACAGTTTCAGAGAGGTTTACTAATTTGTTCAAAGCCTCATAGAAAATAGGTAATGGAGTGGAAATCTGAAAACAGATTGTTTAAATTCCAAGCTGAGGCTATTTTCAATTTGGTAACTATTTCTAAATAAAAAAAGAAAAAGTTATATTCAGAATAGCACTTTGAAAATATAAAGCACTTTCACATGTGTTTAGTCATTATAACTAGTCATTAACCCCATCTTATATTTGGGAAAATTGAAACTTAGTGATATTCTTTAAGGTCACAGAGTGATTAAGTGGCAGATTGGGAATGCAACCCAAGCTTTCTGACCACAAAGTCTCAAGACTTTCCAATATCCTTTTAAGGGGTCTGGAGTTTCTTCTGTAGGCAGTGCAAAGAACCAGTGATCATTTTTGAGAATGAGGATGACAAAAATGATTAAAAAGATTAGTCTGAGATAACAAGGGAGAGACAAGAACACTAGTTATTAGCCTATTACAAAAACAAATGAATAATGATATAGACCTGAACAATGAGAGTTCAGTGATAATAAGATATAGGGAATAAATCAGAGGCATTTGGGAACAGAATTTACAGGGTTTGACTCCTGATTGAATCTCCAGTGAGACAGGAGCATCATGCCTAAATAATGATGGGGGGAAATGATAGCAAAGAAGAGGTAGATTTGGATGGAGAAAAAATAATAGCCATCCTAATGGATATATCTCATGAGAGACGGTGAGTGCAGATGTGGGAGTCTTCTGTATAACAAAGCTTATTGAAGCTACACTGTAAGTACCACAGAGCCATTGTCTAATTTGTTTAACCCTGCATCCCCGGGGCCAGCACAGTACCTAGCACATGGTTGACTCTCAATAAATATTTACCTTTGGAAGTGGATGAAGACATTTAAGGATGGTAGAGTGAAAAAGAAGTTCAAAAACAGAAAGCAAAAAGAAGAAAATATGTCAAGCAAGACTCGATAGAAACCAAGAAGCATAGTGTAAAGAAGTCATGGGAAGAGGCATTGCTGGAATGGGATCAAAGGTAGTGTCATTGAAGTAAAAAGTCAAGAGGAAAGAGCAGAAGTCATCATGCAAAGAATTAAAGAGAGGAATGAGGGGAAGAACTGGAGCCAGGAAGCAGAGAGTTTTTAAAAACTTAAAAACTTTTTAAAAGAGTCTTTTAAAAAGTTTGGTGGGAAAGGGAAAGGAAGCAATGGGAAAACAGCTTGAAGAAGCAGGGCCAAGGAAGAATTACAAATGCTAGAGGACACACGTAGTTCAAGAGAAAGGAGCCAGCCGAGAGGGGTGGATTGAAAATAAAAGCAAAATAAGGTCTTAAGGAAATGGCGGAAGATGAGATTGAAAAAGCACAGATGGAGTGATGAGGATTAGAGAACGTTTCACTGAGAGGAGAGGCTGAAGTTAAGATTATAGGTGAGTGATTATAGACAGTGATTGCAAAGAGAGGTGAGCAGAAGACTAAGGAAATCTTTAGAGAATGACCATAGGCAAGTGCAAAGATGTGGTCCGTTACCTTTGGAAGTGGATGAAGACATTTAAGGATGGTAGAGTGAAAAAGAAGTTCAAAAACAGAAAGCAAAAAGAAGAAAATATGTCAAGCAAGACTCGATAGAAACCAAGAAGCATAGTGTAAAGAAGTCATGGGAAGAGGCATTGCTGGAATGGGATCAAAGGTAGTGTCATTGAAGTAAAAAGTCAAGAGGAAAGAGCAGAAGTCATCATGCAAAGAATTAAAGAGAGGAATGAGGGGAAGAACTGGAGCCAGGAAGCAGAGAGTTTTTAAAAACTTAAAAACTTTTAAAAGAGTCTTTTAAAAAGTTTGGTGGGAAAGGGAAAGGAAGCAATGGGAAAACAGCTTGAAGAAGCAGGGCCAAGGAAGAATTACAAATGCTAGAGGACACACGTAGTTCAAGAGAAAGGAGCCAGCCGAGAGGGGTGGATTGAAAATAAAAGCAAAATAAGGTCTTAAGGAAATGGAGGAAGATGAGATTGAAAAAGCACAGATGGAGTGATGAGGATTAGAGAATGTTTCACTGAGAGGAGAGGCTGAAGTTAAGATTATAGGTGAGTGATTATAGACAGTGATTGCAAAGAGAGGTGAGCAGAAGACTAAGGAAATCGTTAGAGAATGACCATAGGCAAGTGCAAAGATGTGGTCCAAGAAATAGTAAGAGAAGTTGTGTAAACTCACTGTCACATAAATGATACAGAACCTACCAAATTGAGAAAAGTAAGAATTAGCCAAAAATGTCAAATGTTGCAGAGAAGAGAATGAAGGCTGGGAATAAATCACGTTGGTGTTGTGATATTTATACAAGCAATTCATGAAAAAAACTTGGAATTCTTTCTTTTGTCTATTCAGTTAAAGCCGATAAATTTCTATGGGTCAACTCAGTAACTAACTCAAAAATTTTGAGATGAATAGCAAATCCTTTTATCTATAGGCAATAAATTTAAAATAGACAAATAAATTTTTCTTTCAAATGATATGAATTTTTAATCTAATTTGGTCCTGCTAATTCTGTTGAAAAAGCATTTAAAGCAGATGGAACTAGAAAGCCTCGTTCTGTAAATCCCATTCACTCATTCATGCATTGCCTTCATTCAACAAATGTTTATTGGGTGTCTACCATATACTTTGCTAGGTACTCAGGATATGGCAGTAAACAAAAAAGACAATGTTTATTGCCTGAAGAAATAACACCAAAGAAAGAAAATAAGCTGTATTTGACACATTGTTGATAATAGGAAACAAAGTAATTTAACTTGTTAAAACATTTGAGAAATGATTAATTATAATAAATTTATACAAAGAATTATTATGTAGCCATTAAAATACTTATGAAGAGTAGGTAAGAATATGGTATTTTCCCTCAAATATTAAAATGAAATACAACATTTTTGTTATTAGAACTACATGAAAATACATAATGCACGTGAATAAAGCCTCAATAGAAATGCAAAAATTGGGCCGGCCCGGTGGCGCACTTGGTAGAGTGCAGCGTTGGGAGCGTGGCAGCGCTCCCGCCGAGGGTTCGGATCCCATATAGAGACCGGTCCGCTCACTGGTTGAGTGCGGTGCAGGCGTGACACCGAGGGTTGTGATCGTGTTGCCGGTTGTGGTACGGGCGCGACACTGAGGGTTGCGATTCCGTTACCAGTCAAGAAAAAAGACAAAAAGGAAAAAAAAAAAAAGAAGAAATGCAAAAATTAACATAGGTGTCCTGGAATGAAGAGGTTATTGGTAATTTTACTTTTGATTTTCCCTCAAAAAAATTTTTTTTTAATTTTAAATTAATCTTGGAGTTTTTTATGTTTTATGTTTTTGTTTTTGTTTTTTGTTTTTTGCTGGCTGGTACAGGATCAGTCCCTGGACCTTGATCTAGTTTTTTTGAAAATGTCTTATACTAATCTTAAAACATTAGCAATTAGTGAGAAATATTACTTGCTGATTTGCTAATTGTATTAGTCCGTTTTGTGTTGCTATAACAGAAATACCTGAAACAGGGTAATTTATTAAGAACAGAGGTTTATTTGGCTTACGATTCTGGGACAGCTGCATGTGGCATGGGCCTCAGGCTGCTTCTACTCATGGCAGAAAGCAGTAGGCAGCCAGTGGGTACAAGCAAATCACATGGTGAGACAAGCAAGAGAGAGAGAGGAGGTGCCAGGGTCTTTTAAACAACCAGCTCTTCTAGGAAATAATAGAGCAAGAACTCACCCGTTAATTCCCCCTCCCCCAGGGAGAGCATTAATCCATTCGACATGGTGAGACAAGCAAGAGAGAGAGAGGAGGTGCCAGGGTCTTTTAAACAACCAGCTCTTGTAGGAAATAATAGAGCAAGAACTCACCCGTTAATTCCCCCTCCCCCAGGGAGAGCATTAATCCATTCATGAGTGATCCACCTCATGACTCAATCAGTTTCCAACACTGCCAAATTGGGGATCAAATTTCCACATGAGTTTTGGAGGGGACAACACATCCAAACTAACAAATATATCCATTCTTCACATTCACAATGGAACTTGTAAAGACAATTCTTGAATTTTAAATCTTTTTTTAGCTAGCAAAGCTCTCAAGTTGGTGATCCTTAGGTAAAATCAAACCAATAGATATTTTACCAGTTACTTATCACCACAAAAATACTGCCTAAGAAGCTACCCTGTATTAGTCCGTTTCTGTTGCTTATAACAAAATACTTGGAGCTGGATAATTCATAAAGAAAATGAAATTTATTGCTTCCAGAGGCTGGGAAGTCCAAAGTCCAGGGACCACATCTGGTGAGGGTTTTCTTTGGTGATGGCTTTACAGCAACACAGGAGTCTCACATTGCAGAAAATGGTGGAGCAGAGAGAGAGAGACTCTTTGTATGCTCTCCTTTTAAAGCACTGTGAACCATGCCCCGACCACCATTACTGATCCATTCACTATGGCATAGTCCCACAATCTAATCACCTCCTTAAGGCCCTACCTTTCAATTATCGTAATAGAACTTCCCAGTCTCTTAACATTGTCATTGTGGGGACCAAGCCTCCATCACATTAAACTTTTGGGGGGACTCAAAGTTCAGTGGATTGAAACAGTAACCTTATATTATTTCTTAGGAATCTATGCATCAGTTGGGCAGCTCCTCTGGAATTATTTTCTGAGTCAGTTATGGGTTGGGGAGGTGGCTCAACTGATTTAGCTAGACTCTCACATGTTTGTGGAGACCAGCTGGCCATCACCAAATTATAAAGTCGTTTGGTCTTTTCCATTGTCTCTCACATTCCTCCAGCAGGTAAGCTTGAGTAAGTTCTCATGATGAAGTAGAAACTGTTATTCATTTATCCATTTACTTAATTGTTCTCCTATGTGCTAGGCACTGTAATAAGGAACTGGAGAAATAAAGCCAAATGGGAAGTTGCCCCTACTATTGAGGAGCTTGCCATCTAATGGGAGAGATGGGCAAGTAAACCAAGGACTATATATCGCAATATAGTAAGTGCCATGATTATGGTGCGACAAGCCCTGTGGGCATAGTTCCGAATCAAAGCAGGTAAGTATGGGGTGACAATGGGAAGTATAGAGGAGGTATCCTTGAGCAAGGTTTCAGGAAGAAGAGGAAGAGAATTTCACATGCAGGTGAACAGCAGAAGCTCAGTGAGTGAAAACATGACATTCTTGGTGAGCTGTAGTATTTTGGTGTAGGGTGTGAGGAAAGGAGGTGAAGGAGTAGCATGGGAGAAAGCTATTCAGGAAAGTGTGGTAGTTAAGTTTCTTCTTGTTGCAAGTAAGAACCCCAGCTAGTTAAGTTGACTTCACTGGAAGGATACTCAGGTATCTCACAGAATCTTGGGAATTGTCGAATAACCAGGGGAACTGTGAAATTATTTCCTGATGGACTGTAAATGACTGCCCATCTCTATGCATCTCACTTCAAAATCCAGCTTCCCAGGAGAGCAAGTCTGTTTGGCCAGTTTGGGTCATATTTTTACCCTAATGTAATTTAGCCATGACTAACCTACAAGTTATGTATGTGGATATTTGTTGCTTTTCCTCCCTTATACTGGGGAGGAAGGTGTCACTGCACGCTGTATGGCTGGCTGCAGAGGTATTTGTCATGTCTCATTATTTGGTTGTCTTTACCCACGTTATGGTGACAAAAATGCCTCCAACCTATTTGATCCAGCCATTCTCATACAACAATCCCTGCAAATTGCCATCTTTCTAAACCCTAAGGTACATCCAACCAGTAGAAGGAACATCTTGGGGTTATTCTTCTAGTCCTGATATTAGGGTGTAAAATGCCCATTCTTATTCTAGTTCTGGAATAGTCTCATCTAGGTGTGGCTCTTCATGGTCCTACAACCCATGGACTAAATTGTAAGTATAATTACTACCAGTGCACTCTATAAATAATTTGGGGACCAGGGGTGGCAATAGTTGCTATAGAAAGAAAGGAAGGAAAAGAAACAGTGATAGTTCTTCTTCTAAAAGGGAAAAAATAGGGTAATTTTTCAATCTTCAGACATTTCCAGTAGTATGTGCAGATTACTCTTTCCACCACTGTTAATGAGCCTGTAACTGGTATGTATGACTGCCTGTTCCAAGTTTCCTAGTTTGCAATTAATATCTCATCTGACTGGGGGCTTTGTCTACTAAAGTGATTTAAACCTCCATCTCTAGAGGTTTAAGCCCTTGGTGATCATCGGCGTCAAATGTATCAATTCAATAAAAGCATTACAGCAGATTAGAGAACGGCTTTGAGGTGGAATGACTGGGAGCCAATGAATATTTGTTCAATCAATGGTCTCTATTTTACAGATGATGAAACCAAAGCACAGAGAGTGTAGATTAAGTGACAAAGCCAGGATTTAAACCCATGCTGTTTGGCTCCAGAACAACCCTTCTTCATAGTTATGTTATGCTGCCTCTGTACTGTTAGTATGGAGTGTGGGTGCTGGGCCTTCCAACCTGGGATTAAGCCATGTCTTCGCCCTTCAACTTTTACTAGCCTTGTGACCAAGAACAAGTTACTTAATTTTTCTAAGTTCATTCTTTTCTATAAAATGGAGATAACGCTTTATGCATGTCACCATGCCTATCATTTGATTAGTAGACTTACAAAAATGATGGCAGCTATTATTATTAATTCAATAAAAATTTATTGAGGATTCTGTGGTAGGCACTACATGTACAGTGGACATAATCCCTGTGCTCATGGCTATTCTGATAAAAAGGATCCGAACTAAGCCATAAAATGAAGATATCAGTGTGGGTGGTCCACACTTCTGCCTCCCTTTCCTTGCCTTATGAACACCAAGACTGACATATGGGAACGTAACAATGATTATGAACTGAAGAAGACAGATCAAGAAAGAAAACATGCCTGGAACAACTGAAAGTAAAGGGAACAAGACAAGGAACGGTAGTGATATCAGGAAGACTCCTAAGAGAAAGACTGTCACCTAGTTTCCTTAAGCCTCGCACATAAAGTTTGGATTTTACAAGAAAAGGAGAAGAAATTGGTCAAGAGATTCTTGTTGCAGAATAGAAAGTTAGGGTAGGTGAAGTAATAAATCATTTATGAGACACCCGTGAAGATGAAGAGGTAGATATTCTCAATACACTGTAGAAAGTATGATTAAGGGGGAAAGAAGTGGGAAACATTTTTTAAAATTACCCTCAAGTGCTGATTTGGAGAATAGCCACACTTTGTAATATGAGCCAAAAGATAAAATCAAATTTGTCTCTCAGGAGAAAGTAAGCCTCTTTTTAGGCTAAATTCCCCTGTCACTTGACTTGTTTCTTCACTATAAATACGCACTAGGGGGCTGGCCCGGTGGCGCACTGGAGAGTGTGCCGCTTAGGAGCGTGGCGGGGCTCCTGCCGAGGGTTCGGATCTCATGTGGAGACCGGTTCCCGCTCACTGGCTGAGCGTGGTGCGGGCGCAACACTGAGGGTTGCGATCCCATTACCGGTCAGTAAAAAAAGACAAAAAGGAAAAAAATAAATAAATAAAATAAATAAATAAATACGCACTGGGAAAAGAACAAGCTGTAGAGATTCTGCCCAAGCAATTTGTAGACCATTTTCTTGGCAATTACAGTGTAGCTCTTTTTCCAGTCAGATTCACATACAGGAGCCTGTTTTTTGTTGGTGGTGGTGGCATTGTTTTTATAGCAAGTATTATTTTTAACATCTATAAGATATACCAAAATATGTCTGATGGTGTCTTATTGGTATGTATGTAGGGGAAGAAAAGTGAATTACATATATCAATCTTTGGAATGACCTAATATAAAATTCTGCAGATTTACCCTTTAAGCTTGTTTTGTAATTTGGCCATTGACATAGTTAAGGCCAACATTCACCACAACAAGATAGCACATGGATTAACTGACCAGTTATGGTACTTTCAGGAGCACCTAATAGTAAATGGCTTAATTGTGGCTAAATAACAGGCAAAGTGGTTTGCGAAAATCTTCGTTCCCAAATAAATCCTGGTTTACAATGTTCATTAAACCCATTTTCTTGACTAAAACTAAAATTAGGGTTATTGCTTAGATCAGAATTGAGCATTTTTGTAATTTTTTGTTTGTTTGGGAGAAAGTTAAATCCATCTTTTACACAGATGCTTTTCTCTGTGTTCGCAGCTTCAATTTAAAGGGTAATAAAATCGATTTCAATTTCCATGGTATAATTATATTGATTGTATTGGAAAACATGAACCAAATACATTTAGCTTTAAGATCTACCAACTGGTCACATACAGTTACCTATGTATATGAATTTTGTTGAGAATTAAAAATTCATAAGTACTATTTAGTTTCTGAATAGCAGTGGTAAATATGTACATTTATGCATACATCACCCATAATTCATTAAGAATATTTTATTGGCTTATTGAGCAAAATATGATTATAAAGTATATGCCATTATAGCCCAGATGAATAGAAATAAAAAACTTAGATTAGAATATCTCACAAGTGTATATTAGCAATGATATTGTTATAAAATATTTATAACATTTTCTGATTTTTTTTTTTAAAAACCAGAGATTCATTCAGTATCTTTATGGTATTTGAACCAACACTTGTTCACCCTCCACACAATTGCTGATTGAAAACAGCTCTAGAAGAGGTCCTAGGCAACTAACATAGAGGGAAAATGGTTAGATCTATGGGGCATTTTATATTTTCTCATTAAATTTCCATGTATTCAGAGCAAGCAGATAGTTGGAAATCTCATTTCAGGCTTGTTTTGCTAATAGTTTCCTTAATAAGCTTTCAGGTTTCAATTTATTTCTCAATTTGAGATGTCATCATTCTTATAACATTTCAAATATTTTATGTCTTGTAGATAATTTAAAGCTTTAATTCATATTGTTTGATCATGAAGATGGTAATTGTGGTCCTTCTAAATAAAAGGAGGGTTTGCTTATTAATTTTTTTTTTCATTTAGAGATCATGATTCTACTTATGATGGCAAAATGTCCATCATGTACTATTGTTGTGGCAGTTGCAATAGAATAATAATTTTTTTAAAAAGAAGAAGAAAATAGTGGGGGAGAAAGGGAAGGAGAAGGAAAATGAAAGGAAAGAAAGATAAGTGTTATGTTTTAGAAATACAAGGAAAAATATGTGAGTTGGTTAGGGTGTGAATCTTTATAATGCACAAAATACACTTTTTTTACATTATACTAATTTCTAGATTTCTAACCAGCCAGTTGTTACATTGGGTAAATCAGGAATATCCAAAAATGAATGACACACTCTATAAAGCAAATAATAATATTGTTGGAGTTTGGATGTGTTGTCCCTTCCAAAACTCACGTGGGAAATTTAATTCCCAGTGTGGCAGTGTTGGAAACTGATTGAGTCATTGGGGCGAATCCCTCATGAATGGATTAATACTCTCTCTGGGGGAAGGGAGATTAATGAGTGAGTTCTTGCTCTATTAGTTCCTGTGAGAGCTGGTGGTTTAAAAAGACGATGTCACCTTCTCTCTCCCTCTCTTGCGTCCTCTCGCCATGTGATCTGCTTGTACCTGCCAGCTGCCTGTCACTTTCCACCATGAGTAGAAGCAGCCTGAGGCCGGTGCCAGATGCAGCTGTCCCAGAATCGTAAGCCAAATAAACCTCCTTTCTTTATAAATTAAAAAAAAAAAAAAATTCCAACATCTTGATAATCACGATGAGGAAAAAAATTTTGAATCCTAAAATGCTGTAGAATTGGCAGATCATTTTTCATTTCATAAGGTATTACTTATAATAACTATTTTTTATTGTTGCTATGGCAATGTTTTATACACAAGAATGGCAGAGGTTAGGAATTTGTGCCCCGAAAGACATATCAGAATATCAAATATGAAGTAAATAATGATTTCCTGCTTTAAATATAATAAAGATGTGAGAAGAAGTGGTAGGCAAGAAGGCTCTGTGTTACCATAGGGATAATTAAGTTCGCCATCCAACTTAAGCTTCTCGGTAAATGACTCACTAGCTCAGAGGGAAATCAACAAATATTTAAGTACATACCTGCTCTCTGTACAAAGTGATTCTCATTACCCAGAGAACTGCTGTAAAATATTATTTATTCAGACAAGTTAAGGAAAACCAATCTGTTTTAGTATTTTTAAACATTCTATTTGGGGAATACTTAAGGTTGATGAGAAAACAAATTCTTTTCCTAGGTCACTCCAGAACTGTTAGGTACAGATTAAAAATTGATATAGATACTAATTAAAATCATTAAAGCAAAATCACACAAAAAATTCTACTAGTACTTCAATTATTTTTCAGAACAGCATTTCTTAAAACAATGCCCAAGGTAGTCTTGTAATTTGTTCATTGTGAGGATCTACAGTAAACTCTGGGGGCCAATCAAGGGAGCTAACAATGTAGTTGGGTAGCCGCGATAGCCATTCACCAATGTCTTCATTCAGTAAAATTTATTGAGAACCTACTACGTGCCAAGCAATGTGCTGGGGACTAAGCATTAAAGAATATTTAAAACATGGCTCCTGCCCTCAAAAAGCTCACATTTAGGAGAGATAGATGTATTTAAATCACTGCAATAGGCCAGTCTCAGCTACTGCACACCCATTGCTCCCTCTAACAGAACTTTTCTGGCCACAGCCCCTGGTGAATAAGTAGCTCTGGAGGGTGATCATGTTCTGCACAGAGTGACCAACCCTCCTTTCTCCCCCATCCCCCTTTGCTTTTCCTGCCATAGCTGAGAAAAAAGCCTTGGCCCCAAATCTTCTCTCAGAGAGGGACAGGGGTAGCAGTCATATTGTCTCTTCAAAAGTTCCAATGAGAGGACTGGCCAGTTAGCTCAGTTGGTTAAAATGTGGTGTTGATAACACCAAGGTCCAGGGTTCAATCCCTGTTACTGGCCAGCTGCCAAAAAAACACGAACAAACAAACAAAGAACTCCAATGTGGGATACAGAGAGTAAGTTGGTACTAGGTAGTAGGAGCCGAAGTTAAAACTGAAAAGATTCATAGAGAGAACCCATTATAAGTCTTCAGTAGACCAAAGTTATGGAGAAGCAGAAGTGTTACAGTACACATACAGAGGAGATGCCAGGGAGTTGGTGGTAGCGGCAGATGAGGGAGGAGAAATGGAGAGAATCATGTTTACCATCATGGTGGAGGATCAGTGACCTACAAATGAAGAAGGGTCAATGATGTGCCCCAGTTCTAAGGGCTGTCTTGATTCCAGAACGTTTATTTAATATAAGACAATCCTTATCATATAGAATTAAGGTACAAAAAAAATAGGATTCCAAATTTCATAGGAAATTTTGGTTTAGCCATGACAGAATAATGGATTTACCTTCGCATAATAAATAACCATAAAATGGATAAAATAAATAGAAGCAACTATTTTCAGACATTTGACAATAGATAGCACAGAGCTGTGTTCCTCGACGAAGCGAAATAAAGGTGTTAATCACAGAGCAATTTAACATTACTTAGGCAGAGAAAATACTTAACATGTATTCAGAAATAGTTTGTACAAATTCTCTCTTTTTTTTTTTTTTAAAAGATGACCGGTAAGGGGATCTTAACCCTTGACTTGGTGTTGTCAGCACCACGCTCTCCCAAGTGAGCGAACCGGCCATCCCTATATGGGATCCGAACCCATGGCCTTGGTGTTATCAGCACCTCACTCTCCCGAGTGAGCCACGGGCCGGCCCACAAATTCTCTTAATATTCACTTTATTCCTAGAGTCATCCATATGTAATCTAGAAGTTCTCATATGTAATTCCACAGTAATGTGTGATGATAGTGCATCAGTGTAATATATTATAAGCTTTCGCAAGTGACCATAGGAGAGAAGTAGTTAACGTCAGGCCCACTGCTCTACTCAGTGAGTTACATTTATAAACATTAGACTATAGTCTCTATAAGCAATTGTACAATTAATTTCACTCTCTAGAAATATGACCTATAATCCTACAAAACATTTACAGGTAATCAACTGCAAGTTCAGACTTAGAAATAAACAAAAGAACTCCAAAGTATTTGCTTAAATCTGCTTAGGTCAATTAAATACCCGAAATTCAGTAGCTTGCTGTGAGGAAAGACACGCTGTGCCTTAACACCGAAGGAACTGTTGTGGAAAGGAAGGGCAGAATGATCGGAACTGAAACCATTGCACTTTTATAATGAAGGAAATTTTTTTTCACGCAGATGTGAACAATACTTAACAAATGAAATATTGGAACATGTAAGTGAAGGATACATCATTTTGGCAATTATGGAGATGTAAAGTCATATATAACCTGCTCATTGTATAAAACTAATTAACTATGGTTACTAAAGGTGGGAAAGGGGGTGGATTAGCAAGAAATTGGTTGATGGATACAAAGAATGATTATGTTTTATAATGACAAATATGTTAATTATCCTGATTTGATCATCACATATTGTACACAAGTATCAATAGTCAACTCTGTACTCACAAATATGTATGATCAATTATCTTTCAATAATAAAAAAACTAATTAGTACTCCAAAAGTAATTACTATTACTAATAAAAGATGTGATATTAAGACTGAGATTCTATAATAGACACTTCATGTAACAGGTCAGAGGTTAAGTGCTTCAGGCTGCCAGTGGAGTTCTGCTTCATGAAGTCATTCAAGGTTCCAAGGTCCTTCAGTCTTTCTGTTTTGCCCTCCCTTAGGGTGTTGTCCTCATTTACATAGTCCAAGTTGGGTTTGACTTCCAGTCTGTGGGAAGGGAGAAAAAGAAGCACTGAAGCGCAAGCAGTTTTCTTTTAAGTGATGTGGAGGCTGCACATCTCGTGATCCGATGGTATGAACTTACGTTTATGGCTATACTTAGTGGCAAGGGAAGCTGGGAAATGCAGTCGGCTTGGGCAGCCATGTACCCAGCAAATGGTCAATTATTGTAGATGAAAGGGAGAATGGATTTGGGGGACAAGTAGTTGTTTGCTACATTGATATGTAAGCATATGAAGGGTCTTCAAAAAGTTCATGGAAAGATTTGTATTATCTTTTAATTCTATTTTACCATAAACTGCCATGTACCCAGCAAATGGTCAATTATTGTAGATGAAAGGGAGAATGGATTTGGGGGACAAATAGTTGTTTGCTACATTGATATGTAAGCATATGAGGGGTCTTCAAAAAGTTCATGGAAAGATTTGTATTATCTTTTAATTCTATTTTACCATAAACTTTTTTTTTTTTCTTCCTTTTTGTCTTTTTTTACTGACCAGCAACGGGATCGCAACCCTAGGTGTTGCGCCCGCACCACGCTCAGCCAGTGAGCGGGAACCGGTCTCCACATGGGATCCGAACCCTCGGCGGGAGTACCGCCGCGCTCCCAAGCGGCGCACTCTCCAGTGCGCCACCGGGCTGGCCCTACCATGAACTTTTTGAAGTACCCTTGTACACTGCTGGTGGTGGTGTAACTAGGTTCAATTTTTTGGAAGGAATTTTTGATGTCAATAGGCATCAAAAGCTGGAACAATGTACCTGCACTTTCACTTAAAACGATAAGAAAATAAAATATGCGCATGAAGATTTAGCTATAAAGATGGTCATTGTAGAGTATGTTAATAGCAGAAAAACTGAAAACCATCTAAATATTTATCTCATTGCTTTTATGAGTCTTTTATGTGTCCATGGATACCGAGTGACAATACCACAGTTACTAGGCCAAGAACCGTCATTCTTGAATGTTTGTAGGTCACCATTCCATGCTTCGTCTGTAGCCATCAGATGTTGAGTGCCTACTATGAGACTTATCTTGTTCTAGAATTTTCACATACATTATTTCATTTAATCAATCCTGCAAGGTAGGTATTAATACATAAATAAATAGAGGCTCAGGCAGCTTAAGGAACTAGGTTAAGGTCAAACAGCAAACAAGTGGTACAATTAGACTTGAATTCAGTTCTTCATGCATCTTTTCTCATTTTTCTCACCTAGCAGGACCAATGAGTGTCTAAGGAAGAAGCCATGTGCACATCACAGGGTGACTCTGAAGGAACAACTGCCTCAGCAGAGGGGTTTGTGGAAACAACACTCAGCCCTTGGGATTTATGAGGATGTTCATGTTTACAAATAGTAGAAACCAACTTGAACTATTTTTGGTAGGAAAGGGGAAATTAGAAGAAAGTAGGGTATCTCACTAAGCCAGGGCAGGAATGTAAGCAGCCAGGTGTCAGAAGGGCTGGCACTGGAACAGAAAGGTCAGCGGGAACTCAGAGAGCTCACTCTGTTTCTCACCCCATTTTTTCCCTCAGCATCTGGCTTTCTCAGTTATTCGAGCCATATGGCAGCTGGCAGATGGCAGCCACAGCTTCTATATTTACTTTTCACAGTTCCAACTACATGAAAAGACTTATTTTCTCTCTGTTCCCATCCCCACCTCCAAATTCCCTGGGAAGGGACTCTACTCAGCTTGAGTCAGCAACCATCTCCAGTCCAGTCACTGTGGCCAGAGAGGGGCTGGGGAATGTTGTACACAATTCTCCCATAGGTGAGGGGACAAGATAAAGCCATCAAGTTGTTCCAAAATGTGTCTGCGGGAAGTTCTCCAGTGGCCATGCATGGACCAACCCAGTTCTCCCTCCCACCACCTATCCCTTTCTTTCTTGTAGTTTTTAAGAATAACCATAAAATGTGCTGGGAATCCAATATCATTAGATAAGGAGAAACTGCTTGAAACAGCCTAGGCCTTGTCCCTGTCCTTCCTAGGGAATATAACATCTTGAATTAGGGAGGAACTGCCCAGGAGAGCCCAAGTTTTGTTCCTCTGTCCCCTGAAAGCAGGATAGCCTTCAAAGCTTTGCCCAGTGATGCATGTTGCCCCTGAGGTACACAACCTGGGTGGGCTGCCTTTCAGGATCCCTCAGCTGTGATGCAAGCAGGGCACTCGCAGTTGACTCCCTCTATCCCGAGCAGCTTTCTTGAGCCTTGGGGAACCAGCTCACCATGAATCCTAGGCTTCTTTTGTCTCTCGCTGCCCATCTGCCAGTAATAAATCCACTTCATATAACTTATTGCGTGTGAGTATGTTCTGTCTCACTGGACTCAGGCAATTGGTGACACTGCAGCACAGGATGCAGTGGGTGGAAGTGTTTGGACCCCTATCCGTGGGGGTTGGCATAGTGATGATCTTTGCTGTCCTCCAAGCAGAGGGAGTCCTCGCTTGGGATTGGTTGTTAGTGAACCTGCTTCACAGTGTCCACTACGTAAGGGCAGTGCTATAGATCTTGTGGATCCTGGTAGGAATGATCCTCCTCCCTGGGAAAAAGCAAAGGTACTGAGGAGCAGTCAGGGATTTGATTTTCTGTAGTTACACAGATGTATGTGAATTTCTTGACCCTGAAGCTCAGACTAAAAGGGAATTGAGAGAAGTATTGGTATTTTGTTTGTCTGTGATAAAATTCCCTAGAAAAATAAGGAGTTATCTTTCTCTACAAGTGACAATGATCAAGTTTGTTCAAGAGAATAGATTTCACCTTTAACATCTTGTTCAACTGATTTGGTGGTAACAAGTTTAAATGCTTATAAATGGGCTGATTCAAATAATCTATTCATTGACAAATATGTAAGTATATTCTGATATATGTAGTAGCACTTACTGAGAAATAATAAGCGCTTGTCTGTGTATTTTGTGTTTGTTACTTGCCCCAGAAACATCTGGCCTTCTTGTAATGCACATTGTTCAGAGAATCTACTGGAAGAAAGACAGAGAAGGACAGAAAAGACTCAGGATGGGATAAAGCTGGGATAGCATTTCCAGTAAGAAAAAAAATTTTTAAAGACCAGTCCTTTTTCTTAAATCCAAAAAGTGCTCTATTTAGAGACTATACACAAGCAATTCATTTTGAAAATTATACCACCAGTTAGCTTGTGTGGCCTAAATGAGTATGGGCATAAAGTGGTAAAACCTTAAAACCTCGAGCTGCTGTAACTGGAAGGATACTTAATAGTGTTGCACAGGAGGTTACGTGGCAGCTGTTTTCTGTCCAACAGGGAGAAAGAGTTTTCAGCTTACACTCTAGTTTGTAAGTTATTCTCTTTACATAAAAACAGAAGAGTTTAAAAGATCCTTCTTCACACTATGGGAAGAACACTTTGGAGAGGAAGACAATGGCCACACCCCAAGAATGGCCAGAAGACATTTTGCAAAGAGAGTTGAATCCTACTTAGCAGTACCATTGATAAGGACTGGGTACATAAAGTGAAATTTAGGTTTCAGTTCACATGTCCTTTCTGCCAGGAAGCCTTTTCTTACCCCCTTAAACTAGGTTAAAAGCTCCTGCTCTGAACTTCCACAGGATTGCCAGATTGTACGAGACGTACTTATATCAACTAACACGTTATTCATTATTTATCTGAAATTCAAATTTAACTGAGCATCCTGTATTTTATCTGACAATCTTACCTATATTTTTTCTTTCCTTTTTTAAACACCTATCATATTTCATTGTGACTGCTTATTTAAGAGAATACGCTCTGTATGGGCAGGGACTATTTATTTGTAATTGTACATTTTCATGGGGTACAATTTGTTGTTTCAATACATGCATATATTGTATAATGATCCAGTCAGAATAGTTAGCATTTCTATCACCTAAACATTTATCATTTCTTTGTGCTTATAATATTCAAGATCCTCTTTTCGGTTATCTTGAAATATTCAGTACAATATTAGCTATTGTCACCCTAGAGCACCAGAACTTTTTCTTCCTATCTAACTGTAACTTTGTAACTTTGTACCCTTTTACCAACTTCTTCCTCTCTCTTCCTCCCCCCTCCCCTTCTCTGCATCTGGTAAACCCTATTCCAGTCTCTATTTTTTTTCTTTTTTCTTAATTGACCCATGATAATCGTACATATATTTATGGATTAAAGCGTGATATGTGGGTATATTTATACAGAATGCAATGATTATATCAGGGTATTTAGCATGTCCATGACCTCAAACACTTGTCACCTCTTCAAAATCCTCTCAATTAGCTACTCTTCAGCTATTTCCAGTCTTTGTTAATACCCTCCTGGTATTATAATACATGAACAGAGGTGGCTGAATGAGACACACCTTAAATGACTCTTGTAGTTGGGATTCTGCAGCCCAGAGCAGAGGAATAGCCTCCTTTAAACCTCCTTATTTTAGTCTGGTGTGCTGCACATTTCACTTACAAGAGGAGAATGCCAGGCTGTTTCCCAGCTCTCTGGGTGGAGGTTGAAGCCAAATGAATTGCTTCTGATTCCTAAGAGATTTTTTTTTTTTAGTATTTTTGCATATCACATAATTTCAGGCTCAAACTTTGTTTATGCTGTTCCCTCTCCCTAAACAGAATTTCCTTTCATCTCTGGTTAAAGTCAGCTTTCTGACTACTGCATATCTGCATCCACAGCTGAACATGTAACCGAGCTAACTGGACCCACTTTAAATACATATCCTTTAGTGCTGCCCACAGCCATACTATGTTTCCTTAATCCATTTACTCTCCCACTGCTTCATGCCTTCCCTTTCCTCAAACCTTCAACACCTGCTCCCCATCCTCATTCTCAGAGGATAATCTTGCTTTCCGTTTGACTATAAAAGTGGAAGCCATCAGAAGAAAACTAGCACAAAAAGGAGAACCCAGGATGTTCTTTTTGGGCCTAATTCCTGAACCTCTTCATTCATTTCCCCTCCACCCAACTCTTACTAGGTCCCTGGCCCCTCTAATCTGTTGGGCCAAAGTTATTCCAATATGAGAGTAGAGAAGAAAAGTAATTGACAACTAATGATGAAAATAATAATGTTTACTGTATTTGTAGTTTATTTAAAATAGCTGATGTAGTCCCCATGCTTCTAAGAGATTTTTCTAACAATGTTTGCAGGCTATTAGGTGGATAGTGCTTTCATTTAGAAACATGGCAGAATTATCATTCTGATCCACCTCAATCCTGAACAGCCTCAGAGTCCTGGTTGAAGACAGTTCTGGAGGTCAACCCAAATGCCATCCTAGGACTACGAGATAGCCTCATTTTTAATATAAGACACTGAATGTTCATTTAGGCAGTAGCTTTCAGCCACATTTTGTTGTTGTTGTTTATTTCCCACATAAAGAAACATATTTGACATCAAGACATAACACACACATGTACACAGTCACATGTACGAGTATGACTGAAACAAAAGTTCCACTAGACTGTACTTGTCTTTACAAAATGCAATGACGAGTTAAAGTCCATGGTTTGAAAAATACTACATTAAGGGATAACTGGAGATATTAATAGACAAACTCTTTAAGATTCCACAAATAACCTGATGAACATTAATCTGGAACCCACTCAACTATAACCTTCCCACACAAAGGAGTGGCCACATGCATAATTAGCTGCTTAGCTAAGAATACATGACTCATATGACTGTCTATGTGGTAAAAAGCAAAGCTGATGTCAGACAAGTAAGATAAAATCAGTTAGGGAAATGGAAACTCCTCCTCCCTATTGTTCTTTTTTGTTCTCCACCGGCATAAACACCACTATCCAAGTAGCCTGTGAATTACAAAGGGCTGAAAATTAAACACTAAATTGGGGTAGGAGACTAGATGGATTCGATGACTTCTAAGTACTTCCTAAGTTACTTTCCAAGATTTTACTCCCTCAACAAATATTTACTAGTTGCTTAATATGTGCCAGGCACCTCACCAGGACGTAGGGACCCAACAGTGAGTAAGATAAACAGTGCTGATGCTTTCAGAAAGCTCACAGTCAAGCTGAGGAGACAGACAACAAACAGAAACAAATAGAATGTAACTAATGTTATAAAGGAAACAAAGCTCAATGATAGAGAATAGTAGGGGTGACCTACTATTCTTCTTATCTATTATTATTATTATTAATTACTACTACTACTATTACTGTAGAAGTAGTAGTGATATAATAATTACCATTATTTTAATAGAATGGTCAGGAAGACCTATCCGGGAAGGTGAAATTTAATCTGAAACCAGAAGAATGAGAAGGAGCCAGCTCTGGACTGAGCAAGGAGAACAGCCTTTCCAGGCAGCAGAACAGCAGGTACAAAGGTCTTACTTCAGGAAAGAGCTTGTTCTATCCTAGCAACTGACAAAGGACTGGTGTGACTGGAGCAGTCAGCCCTGGGGAGAGTGCACAAGATAAATTGGGAGGGGTAAGCAGATCAGGACCTTGGAGACGAGATTATAAAGTTTGGATTTTATTCTGTTTCAAATGGGCAGCTGTCAAAAGGATTTAAACAAGGAAGTGATGTTTAAAAACATGATACGGTTTTAAAAGAACACCGGATATTGTGTGGAGAATGTGTTGGAAGTGGGGGAGAATGGAAGTAGGAAAATTATTTTAGGAGTCCAGGCAAGAGATGATGGGATTTGGATTACGGTGATGGCAAATTCTAAAATCCCATTTTGTTTGTAATTAGTAGACATTCCCATTTTGTTTGCAAGTAGTAGACAATGAAAAAGTATTTCTGAAATTGACTTGAAAGTCTTGCTTATTTACCTCCAAAGCATACATTCCCCCCCATCTTTGCTAAATCATTTAAATCCAGGAACCCCAAACATTTTTTTCTTTCTTTTCTTTCTTTCTTTCTTTTTTTTAATTTTTATTTTTTTGCAGAAGGTGGTGGTTATGACTACTTTTAATATCCCAGAGCTTTGTAATCATGGGAATGTAGGAGTATAGGAGTTGGCTGGAGGGTGGAAGGGCTGGAATAAGTGGATACTAGTGGAAAAAAGAGTCTGATGCCAAGTTGCTGTGCAGAATAAGGCAAGGGTGCATACTGTAGCTCGCTGGGCATTCTGTCAAGCTTGGAAAAGCGTTAGAGGTGCTGGATAGAAAAGGCCCACCTTGGTCAACAAAGGGAAACAAAAGATGTGTAATCTATAAGTTCCCTTTGGAATAAGAGAGCATTATTTGCTTGAGGTTCTTAAACACTCCTGGAAGAAATGATACAAGAATTTGGAACTGATGTTCAGTCCCCTAGAATGTTATGATTATATTTCCTAAACCAAACAAAAAGAAAAAGACTTTTTCTAGCCATTTTGAGGGAAAGTGGATGGGGCTGATGGGGAGGACAAGAAAATCATCTTAAGGTATCAGAAAACTAAGAGATGTGGCTAGTCTTACTTAGCACACCAGCTGTCTACATGTGAGGAACTGTTTGTTATGAAACAGATCAATGTTTCTTTGGCCTAGTCTCTGAGGAAACTTGTTTTAAGTCCTTAACAAAAAGGACAAGTAAGGCTGGAAGAAAAAGGCTGCCTCTTGCAGGCTTAAATTGAGTTAGCCTCAGGGCTACTTTCCGGGTAAGACGGCTGTAATAAAGCAGAGGAAGGGGGTAGGAGTTGCTCTCTCCACCCCATTTCCATCAACTTCAAGCAGAGCCCCAGCAGGAGCAGGGGAAGAACTGCTGCAGAGCCCTGGCTGAAGACTTGGCAGGAGGCTGATCCTGGAGCAGCAAGAAGAAAGCTGTGAGGCCAGCCAGGGCTGTGAAGCCACTTGGTACCCATGAAAATGGTAGAAACCTCAGAAGTTGGGTGTCTTTAAAAAAACCAGGGTGTCTTAGTCCGTTTCTGTTGCTTACAATAAAATACCTGGAACTGGGTGATTTATAAGAAAACAACATTTATTGCTTACAGTTTCTGAGGCTGGGAAGTCCAAAATCCAGGGAACACATCTGATGAGGGTCTTCTTTGGTGGTGGCTTTACAGCAATACAGGGGTCTCACATGGCAGAAAATGATGGAGCAGAGAGAGAGATAGCTCCTCATGCCCTCTTTTAAAGCCCTCAGAACCACGCCCATGACCACCAACATTAAACCATCAACTTAATCACTTCTTCAAGGCCCTGCTTTTCAATTATGATAATAGGATTTCCCTCCCTCAACTGTTACAGCAGGGATTAAGCTTCAATGAGTTTGGGTGTGACATTCAATCCACTGCACAGAGTTAAAATATAGAGCCAAAAGCACTGATCTCCTCATCCACATACTCAAAAACTCCAAGTACGGCCTGTAAAAATGAAGTTTACGTCTGGTGGGTTAGGGGGACAATTGCTGTATCCCAAAGCAAGCTGTGGAATCTTTGGAAACTCACAAGAATTAATTATGCCAATATTTAGTCTAGGAATAGTTTATATCCAGATCTGTCTGGAGGCAAGAAAATAAATCAGGGAAATTTCCAGCCCCCTAACTGCTGTTCAATAAGAGAGAACAATCATGGACACATATTCAGAGCAATATTGCGTTCTTTCCTCCCACTCGTGTGGCTACCAAATGTACACAACTGTAAAAATAAGCTCTCTAATCAAGATTTCACATCAGACACAGGCTAAAAGAGGTTCGAGCAATGTTTCATTTCTCAGAGCATTGGTGAGTTCTTGGTGAGAGGCTTGTTCTTAAAAGCCCTTTTTTGGGTTAATGCAAGGACCCTACAGGAGTTTATTGGCTGCTGGCCAGTGATTGTTGCATGTCCATGTCCATTCTGGTTCTTTGGCCACACTTGTAAACAGCATATAGGTAAGTCAAAAGCCCTCATGAAGTTACTGACATGCTATATCATGTAGAAACACATCTGGCTTTCTAAAATGTCTCAGGAATGAATCACACGTGTTGCATTCCACTTTTAGAATAGACTAGAACTGGTTCAGCATGTCTAGTAGGTTGGTCTGACTTCCAAAAGCTGTTTTGCTACCTAAAATGTCTCAGGAATGAATCACACGTGTTGCATTCCACTTTTAGAATAGACTAGAACTGCATGTCTAGTAGGTTGGTCTGACTTCCAAAAGCTGTTTTGCTACATATATATATATGCATTTCTCTAGAGAAAAATAATTAACCGTGTTTTCCCATGTCAGAAGTGGTTCTTTGCTTAATTACTCTTTTCATCACCTTCATGAATTCACATGTAGTTCACAGCAACAACATTCTAGAGGAATGGTGTATGTGAGCCAACGAAACCTGGTAATCAAAAAGTGTTATAAAAGATGTCTTAAGACAACACCATTGTCATGAATTCACATGTAGTTCACAGCAACAACATTCTAGAGGAATGGTGTATGTGAGCCAACAAAACCTGGTAATCAAAAAGTGTTATAAAAGATGTCTTAAGACAACACCATTAGTTGAGTAAGAAAGTAAATTTTGCAGCCCAGATACACCTTGAGTAGAGTTTCTTGTTCAAATGTAGAAAATGACCAACACATATAAGAAAAATATCCCAATTTAATTCTTACATAACACATAGATTTTGCTGATGGAGAAGAGAGTTAGATGCCTAGCTATTAAAGCATGAATTTAATGCTTGCAAAAAGGCTTTATTGATGGGAAACAGAAGTGTGGTTGTGGATGCATGATCGGGCTCACTAGGGCTAAAATGAAGTCACAAGGAAAGAAAGCATTGACGTTGTGCTCTCCTGGGTCTTGACCCTGTGTTGTCAGGGCCAGACATAGCAGATCCTTTAAAGAGAGGGAGGAGGTCAAGGGTTCAGATCCCCATACTGGCCAGTTGTCGAGAGAGGGAGAGGGAGAGAGAAGAAAACAAAAACAAAGCAAAAAGAGTGGATTAAGGTAAATTAATTCCAGGTGAGATGTGTAAGACATGAGAGTAGTGGTTTTTTTTGTTTGTTTTTGGTTTTTT
>NW_007726859.1:545791-552852 GCF_000696425.1 Galeopterus variegatus | reverse complement strand
ATCGTAATTATTCTTTATGCCCCTTGTCCAACCTCTCCCCTTCCCCATTCCCTCCCCCTCCACCCTCTAATTACCTAGATTTCTTCTCTCCTTCTGAAAGAATAATGGTTACTCTGTTAACCTGTTGCCTAGGTGATCTGTCCAATGCTGAGAGATGTGATCAGGTCCCCCAATATTATCATAGAGCAGATGCTTCTTCTGTCACTCTGAAATGGGTTTTGTGGAAAGAGACATCCTCTTTTCATTGTCTCTGCTGGTGACTCTTCTTGTGTGAATGCACTCCAGTGGTTGGCGGACCATCTGCATGGTGGCTGTGGTGTCTAGCCGCTTTTGCAGCAGCCACGGTTATTGTGGTGGCTATGGTGGGCCACCCATGTGGAGGTGCTGTTTTTGGCATGCTCCTTGGCACTGGCAGTATGCCTGGATGTGGGGTGTGTTTGGTCACCTTCTCCATGCCTCTGGTCACTGGGCAGGCCCCAAGGCGCTAGTGCTATGTGCCTGGTTTTGGGAAAGGGGTCAAGTCCCCTTCTCCATGTCCTGGGTCCCTGGGTGGACTCTGAGGTGCTGGCATGGTGTGCCTGGTTGTGAGAGAGTGGTCCAGTCCCCTTCTCCATGCCCCAGGACAGTGGGTGGGCCCCAGGGTGCTGGCTTGGTATGCCTGGTTGTGGGAGAGAGGTCCAGTCCCCTTCACCATGCCTCAGGTCCCTGGGCAGGCCCTGAGGCACTGGTGCAGTGTACCTGGTTGTGGTAGAGAGGTCCAGTCCCCTTCTCCATGCCCCGGGTCCCTGGGTGGGTTCCGAGGTGCTGGTATGTTGTGCCTGGTTGTGGGAGGGTGGTCTGGTCTGGGTGGGACCCAAGGTGCTGGCACAGTGTGCCTGGTTATGGGAGAGAGGTCCAGTCCCCTTCTCCATGCCCTGGGTCCCTGGGTGGGCCCGGAAGCGCTGGCTCAGCGTGCCTGGTTGTGGGAGAGAGGTCCATTCCCCTTCTCCTTGCCTTAGGTCTCCAGGTGGGCCCTGAAGTACTGGCACGGTGTGGAGAGGGGAAAAGGAACCATTCCCCTTCTCCTTGCCCCGGGTCCCTGGGTGGGCTCCAAGTTGCTGGCATGTTGTGCCTGCTTGTGGGAGAGAGGTCCAGTCCCCGACTCAATACCCCTGGTCCCTGGGTGGGTCCCAAGGTGCTGGCATGGTGTGCCTGGTTGTGGGAGAGAGGTCCATTCCCGTTCTCCTTGCCTCGGGTCCCTGAGTGGGCTCCAAGGTGCTGGCATGTTGTGCCTGGTTGTGGGAGAGAGGTCCATTCCCGTTCTCCTTGCCTCGGGTCCCTGAGTGGGCTCCAAGGTGCTGGCATGTTGTGCCTGGTTGTGGGAGAGAGGTCCATTCCCGTTCTCCTTGCCTCGGGTCCCTGAGTGGGCTCCAAGGTGCTGGCATGTTGTGCCTGGTTGTGGGAGAGAGGTCCAGTCCCCTTCTCCATGCCCTGGGTCCCTGAGTGGGCCCCAAGGTGCTGGCGTGGCGTGCCTGGTTGTGGGAGGGAGGTCCAGTCCCCTTCTCCTTGCTTTGGGTCTCCAGGTGGGCCCTGAAGCACTGGCTTGGTGTGCCTGGTTGTGGGAGAGAGGAACCATTCCCCTTCTCCTTGCCCCGGGTCCCTGGGTGGGCTCCAAGTTGCTGGCATGTTGTGCCTGCTTGTGGGAGAGAAGTCCAGTCCCCGGCTCAATACCCCAGGTCCCTGGGTGGGTCCCAAGGCACTGGCTCAGTGTGTCTGGTTGTGGGAGAGAGGTCCGGTCCCCTTCTCCATGCCCTGGGTCCCTGAGTGGGCCCCAAGGTGCTGGCGTGGCGTGCCTGGTTGTGGGAGGGAGGTCCAGTCCCCTTCTCCTTGCTTTGGGTCTCCAGGTGGGCCCTGAAGCACTGGCTTGGTGTGCCTGGTTGTGGGAGAGAGGAACCATTCCCCTTCTCCTTGCCACGGGTCCCTGGGTGGGCTCCAAGTTGCTGGCATGTTGTGCCTGCTTGTGGGAGAGAGGTCCAGTCCCCGACTCAATACCCCTGGTCCCTGGGTGGGTCCCAAGGTGCTGGCATGGTGTGCCTGGTTGTGGGAGAGAGGTCCATTCCCGTTCTCCTTGCCTCGGGTCCCTGAGTGGGCTCCAAGGTGCTGGCATGTTGTGCCTGGTTGTGGGAGAGAGGTCCAGTCCCCTTCCCATGCCCCGGGTCCCTGGGTGGGCTCCAAGGTGCTGGCATGTTGTGCCTGGTTGTGGGAGGGTGGTCTGGTCCCCGACTCCATACCCCAGGTCTCTGGGTGGGCCCCAAGGTGCTGGCTCAGTGTGCCTGGTTGTGGGAGAGAGGTCCAGTCCCTGAAACCATACCCTGGGGCCCTGGGGCCCTGGGCAGACCCCAAGGTGCTGGCGTGGTGTGCCTGGTTGTGGGAGTGGGGTCCAGTCCCCTTCTCCATGCTTCAGGTCCCCAGGCTGGCCCCAAGGTACTGGTGCAGTTTGCCTGGAAGTGGGAGTAGGGTCCAGTCCCCAGATCCAAGCCTCCAGTTCCCAGGCAGGCCCCAAGGTGCTGGTGGTGTGCCTGGGCCGGAACTAATTTTTTGTCCTTTGCTTCTAACACAGGGGAACTTCCTGTGGGAACCAGTACTTGAGCTGTGTGGTTGTTTAAATTGCTACTTTGCTGCTGTTTCCCTAGCTAAGGCTTTTTGTGCAGCTCAGGGTTTAATGGCTGACCTTATAGGTACTTCCAGCTCTCCAGAGACCCGGTGGATCTGTGTTCTGTAGAATCTCTGATCTGGGTCTGAGTTTTTTCATCAAACTGCACCCCATGCAATTCTGCATTCCCAACCAGTCTCCTCTGAGTGGTCCTGTGCTGACTGGGGGGCAGGTCAGCTGTAATTGCTGTGTCCCAGTGTTCTCCCGGTGGGCCTGTCTCCCCCATCGCCCGTGCTGCAAACACTTCCCATGCGATGGGCCATGTACCTGTCCCTTGTGATGACTCACCGGCCTCTGACTGGCTCCCCTTTTCAGCTGTTCTGGCTCCTCACTCCTGCGTGGGTTCACGGGAACCCTATTAGTGGTCTTGCTGTCCTGGGGGCCACCAAGGCCCTCTTCTCTCCTGCCGCCTCCAAGTAACTCCATCTGAAGGGCACAGCTGCGGCTTCTGCCGGCTCCTGCCCCATGTACTCATCAGCTCGGGCCTTAAAGCAGCTGCGGCCCAAAATGCTTAGAGCAGTTTTTTCTTTCTCACATTGTGGTTTCTCCTGCCCTCATGAACTTCGTAGGTCTCTCCTCCTCTTCCCTTGAACTCCAGAAGCTCCTGTTTGGTTGATGTTACATTTTTATAGTTGTAAATTTGGATGATTTGTGGGAGAGAGTGACGCTGCGGACCGTCTATTCCACCATCTTGATTGGATCTCTTGAGAATAGAGTTTTTGAAAGCCAATGCTATCTAGAAGGGTAAAAATTCAAATTATTTCTTTCATAAAATCTTTTTAAAGAAATGTTAATTAGAATTGAAACAACAAAACTTTCAACTACTGATTTTTTTTAAAACACAACTTTTGAACGATGAGAGAGTCTAAAATGATTTATATCCATTCTGAAATCCCTGACCCACCTATTTCTCACTATCAACTGAACACTTTATGTCCCAAATCACAGAAAAAAGAGGGTCTTCCTTCCTCTTCCCACCTTAGCTCTACCTCCTTACAGAAGAAATAGCCAATTTAAGCAAACATTTATTGGGCATCTATTTTGTAGCCTACGTTGTTCGAGGTACTGGAGAATCACCTGTGAATAAGACAGCCAATAATAGTGCCCCCAAAGAGTTTATGTTTTAGTGAGGGAGGACAGGCAATAAGCATAAAAAATAAAAAATGAATCAGGTACTGATAAATGTTACGAAGAAGCCATATAACAGGTGAAGGTGACTCAGGGAGATGTGGCACTACTTCAGTTGCAGTGGTCAGAGAAGGCCGCTCTGAGAAAGTGACATCTGAGTCACTTTTTGTCATCTAATTGATAAAAAGGAGGGAGAACATGATGATCCAGAGGAGCTCTCCAAGCAGAATGAGCAGTAGGTGGGATGGCCTGAGACAGGAACAAGCTCAGCGTGTTCATCAGACAGAAAGATCAGAGTAGATGGAGCTCAGTGAACTAGGGGAAGAGTGGAGGGAGATGCGGTCCAAGAGGCAGACGGCAAGATTTGGAAGGCCTCATAGATCACGACAAGAAGTTGTAGGTTGTTCTGATTGCAATGGGAAGTCTTTGGACAATTTTAAGCAGGACAATTATATTCTTTGATTTACTCTTTAGAAAGATTACTCCAGCTGCTATGTGGACAGAAGAAGGGCAGTGGGGAGACCAGTGAGAGGTGATGACAGCATTGACTTAGTTGAGAAGAACAGAGACAGAGAGAAGTTGTTAGGTTCATGATATATTTTGGAAGTTGGAGCCAATGGAACCTATTGATGAACTGGAAGTTACTTATTGACTGAATGTGCCATGTGAGAAAAAGAGAAGAGCCACGTAGGCTCCTAGGTATGTGTCCTGATATGATATATTTTGGAAGTTGGAGCCAATGGAACCTATTGATGAACTGGAAGTTACTTATTGACTGAATGTGCCATGTGAGAAAAAGAGAAGAGCCACGTAGGCTCCTAGGTATGTGTCCTGAGCAACTGAGTGTATACTTGTGTCATTGACTAGAATGGAGAAGTCTGGGGGGAAGCAGACTTGGGGTGGAATAGAAATCCAATAGCTTGGCTTTGGCCATGTTAAATTTGAGATACTTATTAGACATCCAAGTGGATATGGTGAGTAGGTAGTTGGATATACAAGTCTGGAGCTCAGGCAAGACGTTGGATCTAGAGATATTAACTTGAAGGGCATTAGTATATAAAGGTCTTTGAGGCAATGGGACTAGATGAGATCACCTAGGGAGACAATATATAGAGAGAAGAGCTGAGGACAGAGCTCTGCGTACTCCAACATCTAGAAGTCCAGAAGAGGTGGTCTCTCTTCATGTCCAAGGTAAGTCTTTATATGTTCTCTGATCTTACCCAAACCATCCCTTCTTTAGCAAATTAAAAATGACTATAAATTCTCTGATACTCCTCTTACCAAAAGGTGGGGTCTAATTCCCCTCTCCTTGAATCTGGGCTGAGTCACTAAGACTAGTGACTTGTTTGACCAATAGAATTAATCAGAAGTGATATTCTGGGACTTAAGAAACAAGGTCATAAGAAGTCTTAGTTTGGCCCATGAAATTTGGAAAATTCTCTCTGGAAGCTTGAAGCATCATGTAAGAAGGTCGGTCATCCTGAGACTGCCCTGGAAAGGTCACCTGCAGGTGCTCTGGTTGACATTCTCAGCTGAGCCCAACTTTCTAGTCACTTCTGCCAATACATCAGATATGTAAATGAAACAGTCTTGGACTTTCCAGACTAACTTATCTATCAGCAGACTTGGAAAATAACCACATATAATATTATAAGGGGCAGAAAAAATTGCCAGTTGAGTCCTATCTAAATCTCTGACCCCAAATATCATGATATATAATAAAATGGTTACTGAGTTTGGGATAATTTGTTATGCAGCAACAGAAAATTGAAACACCTTCCCTCTTTCTTTGGGACCTTATTTTGTAATTAATGTTTATCCCCCTGGCTCATCCTACCTTCTCAATGCACACGTTATTTTGTTACCAACTTTTCCTTCCTTGCTGGTTCTTTCTTTTCCACCTGCAAACATACTCAGTCTTTTCTACCTTGATGAAAGCCTTCTTTAACATTCAGCTCTCATTCATTCTCCAACCTGCTGCAAAATTTGGCTTTTTCCTTCACCATACCTTAAATTTATCTTACTGAGTTCACCAGTGACTTCCTAATTGACAAAGCCATCAGATGTTTTTCCATCCTTATATTGAACTACATCCAGTTTTTAAAGTTCTTATCATGAGAAGGACTGGTGTGACTGGCCTGAGAGGGTGAGAACCAGAACTGGTCTGCACAGCCAGGGACTTCAGGTCTTAAAAGGCATGAGTTTCTTCAGATAGAGCATGAGAAGCACTTCCAAACCAGAGAGATCCTGAAGACAAGATAGATCCAGAAGACAAGATAGATCCAGAATGAACAAACCCGGTGGAATAGAATTGGGTAGGTGAGAGAAAAATACCGACCATGAGAAATTCTTTGATCTAAAATTTTGATCCAGGATTTGAGTGACAGCAGGATCAAACTCCTGAGAATAGACAGCAGTATATTGTTAAAAAGTGGGTAGGGTTGGAACAACATGGAGAACAGTCAAGGGAAAGACTTTAAGCTGGTTCTTAAATTTTATCATGTCTGTGAATCAACTAGGGAAGTCTCATTAAAGATGCTGATTTCCCCGCCTTGTCCAAGAGATTCTTGAGTTGGTTCTTGGGTTAGATTGAAAATTTCCCTTTCAGATAAACACCCCAGGTCATTCTGATAACGGTGGTCTTCAGGCCAGACTTTGAGAAACACTATCCTATAGCAAAAGGAAGGGTTTGACTAGGGTGTTCTGGAATAGGGCCGTTCAGTTATTTCTTCTATACTAATTAGTTAACTCATTAATTTGCTCATGATTCCATAATTAGGGCTGGGCTCCACTGGGACACAGGAAGAGCTAAGTTGGGTTTCTCTCTTTCCATGTAGTTTCAGGGCCTTTTCCTCTTTACATGGTATCTATATGTTGCTCTTCCCATGTGGTCTCTATAGCAGGGTAGCCAGTCTTCTTTCCTGATGGCTCAGGGCTCCCAATAGCACAAAAACAGAAGCTGTCAGGCCTCCTGAGGTCTGGAATTGGCACAGTGTCACTTTTGCTATATGCCACTGGTTGAAGCAAGTCACAGACCTAGCCGAGATTTAAAGGAAAGACACTACAGATCTGTGAACACTGGGAGAAGTGGTTCATTAAGAGGCCATGATGTAACAGATGAGCAGGGAAAATAAGAGAAGGCATAAGATAAGGCTGGGGTTGTTGGGCGTAGGTTGGCATATAATATGCACACTACAAGGCATGCTCACCTTTTAAAGGTGAACAATAAATTTGGTTCTGA
>NW_007726859.1:538679-544915 GCF_000696425.1 Galeopterus variegatus | reverse complement strand
AAGGAAGAACAAAGAAAATGATCTTTCCTTGGAATAAAACTTAGAACATTCCAAAGAAGAGAATCCTTTAGGATAGCCATTTTCAAACTTTTTTGGCCATCACTCATAGTATGAAATATATTTTACCTCATAACACATACACACACAGTTGAAACAAAAGTTTCACAAAACTATATTAATCTTTAACATGTGTGATATTTCTGTTTTTCTATTTTCTATTCTCTGTTTTTAAAATGCCAGTAACAACTCACTACATTGATTTTACAACTCACTAACAGGTTGTATCCTAGAGTTTGAATAACACTGCTCTATGTATAATAAGCAGGAAAATAGTTCAGCAGATCTATCCCCAGCATTCTTAAACTACAAAAAGAGAAGCATCCAAAAGATTAAACAAAAAACTAACCCAGGTTCATTGAAAAAAATGTTGTGACATCGAAGAGAAGTAACAAAGCAATAAGAGTCTGGAGATAACATCTAAACAGGGGAAACTAAGAAACCCCAAAACTACAGACAAATAAGATTAGACGGACCATGTCCATTTTGAAATAGATAAATGTCATAATAGGCTATAGCACTGTGGTAAATGTTGAATGAGCTGAAGATAGTAGTGAAAACTACCCAGGATTTAACAAGACTCACAGAATCCATGATTGCAGCAAAGCTATAGCATAGTGAAGTTAAAACAAACATTGAATAAATAAATAAATAAATAAATAAACATAGAGCTGGAGACCAGAGGCCCTACTGGTCACGTCTTGAGTTAGGAGTGGGGTTTTGGCNCCATGATGTAACAGATGAGCAGGGAAAATAAGAGAAGGCATAAGATAAGGCTGGGGTTGTTCGGCGTAGGGATGTGTAGGTTGGCATATAATATGCACACTACAAGGCATGCTCACCTTTTAAAGGTGAACAATAAATTTGGTTCTGAGTTTCCTAGTAGCCAGGAAGACCAGTTAGGGTTAAAATGAGTTAACAAAGAATTTAAAGCAGCCCTAATATGCAATAAGTTATCATCTATTAATACAACATATCACAATTTCCTTTCTCAGGAATATGGAATTGATGGTGGGGAAATCTCTGACAGGGCACAAATTCAATGCACTGTCTTTCAAGATTAGAAATGCCCTAAGTTCTATATGGAAAATGGTCAATAATTTTCTGTCTGAGATGAAATGCTTTATCATGAACTGACATAGATCTAGGATGCTTACAGGCTACTCTTATGAGAATTTCAATAATTGGCTCAACTGTGAAATCTAGTAAATGCCATTATTTGTGGTTTAGTAGAGTTGCAGAAGGAAGAACAAAGAAAATGATCTTTCCTTGGAATAAAACTTAGAACATTCCAAAGAAGAGAATCCTTTAGGATAGCCATTTTCAAACTTTTTTGGCCATCACTCANTTATAGTATAGTCATACCATGGGATTCTACTCAGCAATATAAAGTAATGGATAACTGATATATGGAATAGCATGAATGAATCTCAAAAGCATTATCTACAGATCAAAAGGGTATATATTCTATCGTTCCATTTTAGAAAAGCTAACCCTATAGCAACAGCAAACAAATCAGTAGTAGACATGGGGTGGGAGGAAGGTGATTAATTACAAAGAGACATATTTTTCTCTAAAAAGAGAAAACACTGGTACATTGTAAATGTTCTGTATCTTGGTTATGGTGGTGGTTATATGACTGTATATTGTCAAAATTTACATAGGTATATATAAAAGGGCTGAATTTTACTGAATATAAGTTATACTTCAATAAACCCGACTAGACTTCCAATCAAGATGGCAGAATAGACGGTACCCAGTGTCACCCTCTCCCACAATCAACCAATTTACAACTGTTAAAAAGCAATGACAGCCAAGCTGGGGCCACTAGAGCTCACGGGAAGAGGAGAAGAAACCTACAGAGTTCATGAAGACAGGAAAAGCTACGATGAGAGAAAGAAAGAACTGCTCTGACCTTTTCGAGCCCTGACCACTTCAGGGCTGGCCCTGGTGAGTACACAGAGCAAGAGCTAGCAAAAGCTGCTGCTGTGCCCTTCGTATAAAGTTGCTTCAAGGCTGAAGGGGAGAAGAGGGCTGTAGTGGCCCCCGGGCCATCAAGACAACTAACAGGGTTCCTGTGGATCCACATATGAGCAAGGAGCCACAGACAACTGAAAAAATGAGCCACTCAGAGCTGGTGAGTCATCATAAGGGACTGGCACACTGCCCACCCCATGGGAAGTGTTTGGAGTCTGGGCGGTAGGGAAGACAGGCCCAGAGGGGGAACATTGGGGCACAGCACGGACTGCCAATCTGCCCTCCACTCAGCACAGGACCACCCACTGGAGATTGGTCAGGAATATAGAATGGCAGGGGTGCAGTTTCTGAAAAGACTCAGGCCCAGACCAGAGTTTCCACACAACCCAAGTGTACCAGACCTCACAAGACCTGGAAGTACTTACAAGGTCAACAATTAAAACCTAAGCCACACAAAAATCCTTCCCTAGAGAATCAGCAGCAAAGCTGCAATTTAGCTCAACTACGGATTCAAGTGCTTGTTCCCACAGGAAATTCCCCCATTTTAGAAATAACCAAGGACAACAAATTAGTTCTGGTGCAGAGTTTAAGTGGTGGGAATAGCAAATATCCAACACAGAACTGAAAGAAAAAACAAAAACCCCACCGATCAGAGACAAAGTTCTGATATTAACCAGTAAAGGTCTAACATCACCAAAGAGCACCTATAAAACCTGGAAGGACTGGAAGCCCCTCAGGCTCCCAAGCCAGGGTGGTGGGAGGGCCAAGGAACTCAACCATGCCCCCCAACATCTGCATCCAGCTCAGTGACAACCACCGAGCAGCTGCAGGAAGCACCCTGGGCTCCCCAACTGCAGCGGTGGGGGGCCGAGGGCTTCAGCCATGCTCCCCAATGTCCACATTCAGGCCAGCGACAGCCATCGAGCTGCCACTGGAAGGTCCCAGGGCTCCCCTGCCAGAATAAGGGGTGTACTATGGGCTTCACCATGCCCCCCCACCCTATTCACCTCCTCTTTCTCCTTTCTCACTCCCCCCAACTGCTCCACAATATCTTAGAATGTAAAAAATAATAAAAATAATAAATAAACTTATAAAATAAATAAATAAAAAATAAACCTGACTAAAAATAAAGGAAGACATAAAGATCATAATATATAAAACTCCAATAATTTACTTAAAATATACCTATTAATTTTGAGGTAACTATCAGAGTATTTCACAGAAGTTATAAAAGCAATTGCCCTGCCATTAGCAAAGTTCAAAGCATCATTTAACTATAGAATTTCAAAGACACAGATAACTCTAATTATTTGTTTGATATTATTTTTGTGAAGAACATTTTGGATATGCCTGAAAAGAGGATGAGAAATGAGATATGAGATTAAATTTGGAAGAGACACATGGCACTGGGAAATGCAAAAATGTAAAACGTGAGATTTCTTATATGAGTGGTACTAAACTATCTTTTTTTTTTTTTTCCCTTTTTGTCTTTTTTACTGACCGGCAACGGGATCGCAACCCTCGGTGTCGCGCCCGTACCGGGGACCAGCAACAGGATCGCAACCCTCAGTGTTGTGCCCGCACCACGCTCAGCCAGTGAGCGGGAACTGGTCTCCACATGGGATCCGAACCCTCGGTGGGAGCGCCGCCGCGCTCCCAAGCGGCGCACTCTCCAGTGTGCCACCGGGCCGGCCCGTACTAAACTATCTTTAAATATTCAAGATCTGAATGATAAAAAATGTAATCTTACCTGAGGTTAAGGTATATAAAAGTATCCAGCAATTAGACACCTCCTTATTTTCATGGATCATTTTCTTGGTTAGTTATCTCTGTCACAGCTCATATCACACTGAAGGTTTTCATGTCTTCCCATTCATTCATTGATTAAATTTTCACCCATTTAATGATTGTTTGTTGAACATCTCTATATGCCAGACACTAGGCATGAAGGGGTGAGTAAAACACATGAAAGCCCTGCCTTTTGCCTTACATTTACTGAGAAAATAAACGAAAAACATGGACAAATAAATACCTTTGAATTATGGTAAGTTTTATGAAGAAACAAAACATGGTAAAGGGGTATAGAATGACTTTGGGGGTGAGTGGTTGGGCAGAATATTTTGGATAAAATGATGAAGGGATCTGAGGAGACAACATTTGTACTTATAACTCTGGAAGGCAAATGAAGAGAAGGTGCCAGCCATAGGAAGATCCGGCATAGGAAACATAAGAACAAATGCCTGAGATAGAAATGCATTTGGTATTAAATAGGGTTATAAGGTTAGAGTGCAGTCAACAAGGGGAGAGTGGAAGGAGATGAGGCCAGAAAGCTAGGCAGGTCTTAGAGGCTTTGGGAAAGAACTTCAGTTTTGTTCTAATGGCAATGGGAAATTATAATAGTGTGTGTGTGTGTGTGTGTGTGTGTGTGTGTGTGTGTGTGTGTTTAATTTTAATTTTAATTTTTAATTGTTTATATTTGTGGGGTATGGTGTGTTGTTCCAATACATGCTTATGTTGCATGATGATTAGCTTAGGGTAGATAGCATATCCATCACCTAAACATTTATCCTTTCTTTGTGGTGATTATGTTCTATATCCTCTTTTCTAGCTTTTTAGAAATACGCAGTATAATGTTGTTAGCTCAAGTCAGTCTAGAACACAAGGACTTATTCTTCCTATCTACCTGTAACTTTGTATTCTTCCCCTCCCCACCCTCCTTTCCTTTCCTTCCCAGCCTCTGGTAACCATTATTCTACTCTCTACTTCTATGAGAACCACTCTTTATTTTTAGATTCCACATGAGTGAGAACATGTGGTATTTGTCTTTCTGTTCCTGACTTACTTCACTTAACATGATGTTCTCCAGTTCTATCTGTGTTGTTGCAAATGACAGGATTTCACTTTTCAATAGCTGAATAGTATTTCATTGTGTATACATACCACATTTTAAAATCCAATCATCTGTTGATGGACATTTAGGTTAATTCCATCTCTTGGCTGTTGTGAATAGTGCTGCAATGAACATGGGAACATAGGTGTTACTTCAATATATTGATTTCATTTTCTGTTGATATATACCCAGTAGTGGAATTGCTGGGTCATAAAGTAGTTCTATCCTTAGGTTTTTGAGGAACCTCCATACTGCTTTTCATAATGGCTGTATTAATTTACATTTTTACCAACAATTATTAGAGTTCCCTTTTCTCTACATTCTAACCAGCACTTGTTATTTTCTGTCTTTTTTATAATAGCAATATTAACTGGAATGAGATGATATCTCATTGTGGTTTTGGTTTGCATTTTTCTCATGATCTGTGATGAAGAGCATTTTTCATGTGCCTGTTGGCCCTTTGTATGTCTCCTTTTGAGAACTGTGCTGTTCAGGTCCTTTACCCATTTTTTAATTGGGTTATTAGTTTTATTGCCATTGAGTTGTTTGAGTTCTTTATATGTTCTGGAAATTAGCCACTTATCAGATGCATAGTTGGCAAATACTTTTTCCCATTCTGTATGTTGTCTCTTTACTTTGTTAATTATTTCCTTTGCAGTGCAGAAGCTTTTTAGCTTGATGTAATCCCATTTGTCTATTTTTGCTTTTGTTGCTCGTGCTTTTGAAGTCTTGTTCAAAAAACTATTACCCAGTCCAATTTCATGTAGCATTTCCCTATGTTTTCTTTGAGTAGTTTTATAGTTTCAGGTCTTAATTATAAGTCTTTAATCCATTTTGAGTTTATTTTTGTGTATGGTGAGAGATAAGGGTCTAGTTTCAGTTTTCTGCATGTGGATATCCAGTTTTCCCAGCACCATTCATTGAAGAGGCTGTCCATTTTTCAGTGTACATACTTGGCCCCTTTGTTGAAAATCAGTAGGCTGCAAATGCATGGGTTTGTTTCTGGACCCTGTATTCTGTTCCATTGGTCTATTTGTCTGTTTTTATTGCCATGCTGTTTTGGTTACTATAGCTTTATCATATATTTTGAAGTCAGGTAGTGCGATACCTCCAGCTTTGTTCTTTTTGTTCAAGATTGCTTTGTCTATATGGAGTCTTTTGTGGTTCCATACAAATTTTAAGATTTTTTTTCTCTCTGTGAAGAATGTCATTGGAGGGGTCGGCCCGGTGGCACACTGCTACAGTGCACCACTTGGGAGTGTGGCAGCGCTCCTGCCGAGGGTTCGGATCCCACATACAGACCGGCCGCTCA
>NW_007726859.1:533749-538144 GCF_000696425.1 Galeopterus variegatus | reverse complement strand
TTATAGTATAGTCATACCATGGGATTCTACTCAGCAATATAAAGTAATGGATAACTGATATGTGGAATAGCATGAATGAATCTCAAAAGCATTATCTACAGATCAAAAGGGTATATATTCTATCGTTTCATTTTGGAAAAGCTAACCCTATAGCAACAGCAAACAAATCAGTAGTAGACATGGGGTGGGAGGAAGGTGATTAATTACAAAGAGATATATTTTTCTCTACAAAGAGAAAACACTGGTACATTGTAAATGTTCTGTATCTTGGTTATGGTGGTAGTTATATGACTGTATATTGTCAAAATTTACATAGGTATATATAAAAGGGCTGAATTTTACTGAATATAAGTTATACTTCAATAAACCCGACTAGACTTCCAATCAAGATGGCAGAATAGACGGTACCCAGTGTCACCCTCTCCCACAATCAACCAATTTACAACTGTTAAAAAGCAATGACAGCCAAGCTGGGGCCACTAGAGCTCACGGGAAGAGGAGAAGAAACCTACAGAGTTCATGAAGACAGGAAAAGCCACGATGAGAGAAAGAAAGAACTTCTCTGACTGTTTTGAGCCCTGACCACTTCAGGGCTGGCCCTGGTGAGTACACAGAGCAAGAGCTAGCAAAAGCTGCTGCTGTGCCCTTCGTATAAAGTTGCTTCAAGGCTGCAGGGGAGAAGAGGGCTGTGGTGGCCCCCAGGCCAGCAAGACAACTAACAGGGTTCCTGTGGATCCACATATGAGCAAGGAGCCACAGACAACTGAAAAAATGAGCCACTCAGAGCTGGTCAGTCATCATAAGGGACTGGCACACTGCCCACCCCATGGGAAGTGTTTGGAGTCTGGGTGGTAGGGAAGACAGGCCCAGAGGGGGAACATTGGGGCACAGCATGGACTGCCAATCTGCCCTCCACTCAGCACAGGACCACCCACAGGAAAAAAAAAAAAAAAAGAATGTCATTGGAATTTTGATAGACATTGTGTTGAATCTCTAGATTGCTTTGGGTAGTATGGACATTTTAGTATTAATTCTTCCAGCCCATAAACATAGGATATTTTTCCATTTATTTGTGTCTTCTTCAATTTCTTTTGCCAATGTATTATAGTTTCCATTGCAGAGATCTTTCACCTCCTTGGTTAAATGTATTCCTAGGTATTTCATTTTTTTGGTAGCAGTTGTAAATGGGATTACTTTTTCGATTTATTTTTCAGATATTTCATTATTGGTGTATAGAAGCACTAATATTTTTTCCGGCCCGAAGCACTACTATTTTTGTGTTGACTTTGTATCCTGCAATTTTACTTGATTCATTTATTAGTTCTAGCAATTTTTGGTGGAGTCTTTAGGGTTTCCTATATAAGAGGAGTCTTCAAAAAGTTCATGGAAAGGTTCATATTATCTTCTAGCTCTATTTTTCCATGAACCTTTTGAAGTACCCTTGTACTTATCATAGGTTTTTGTTTGTTTGTTTTGCAGCTGGCCAGTATGGGGATATGAACTCCTGACCTTAGTGTTATATCAAAGGGTTTTATGTAAGGCAGAGATATGGTTGTTGTTTTTTTAAAAAGTCTCTCTGGCTTCTCTAATAGTGGGCAAGAGGATAAACTTGGAAAACGATCAGATGGCTATTGCAGCCATCTGGCAAGAGATGATGGTGACTTGGACCAGGATGGTAGCAGTCACAGTGGTTAGAAGAGGTTTGATTCAGGCTCTGTTTTGCAGATAGAGCTGATAAGACTTGCCGATCGGTTGGTACGGGGGTGAATTCACCCAGAAACCACTGGGTGAATGGGGATGCTTTACCCAAGATAGATAAAAGTGAAAGAGGAGAATATTCTGAAAGAAGAGGGGGACCAATAATTCTGTTTTGGTCTTGTTATATTTGAGACGCCTTAAGAGATACAAGTGGAGATGTAAAAAGGCAGTTAAATATTCAAATGTGGAGATCTGAGAGAGATGAGGGTAGGACACATAATTTGTAATTCATCAGGATACAGATTGTATTTAAAACAATGACACTGAATGTAATTACTTATGGAGAAAGTTTAAGGGCAAAAGAGAAGAGGTCCTAGAAAAGAGTCTTGTGTACTTTAATATTTAACGGTTGAATAAAAAAAGAGGTGATCCACCAAGGTCAAAGGTTCAGATTTCCATACCAACCAACTGCCCCCTCAAAAAAAAAGAAAAAAGAGGTGACCAAGAAGAAGCTCCAGTGGAATAGGTGTAAATTGAGTGTGTGTGGCTATAGAAGCCACTAACAGAATGGGTTTTAAAGAGGAAGAAGTGGTCATCTCTGCCAAATTCTGCAGAGAGGCCAAATTAGAGAGGACTCAGAATTGACATTGCACAAGTTTTCAGCAAGTTGAAGTAACTGGTAACAGATCTATTAAAGATCATTTCAGTAGATGCAATGAACATATGATTGGAGAGGCTGAACAGAAAAAGAGAAGTGAGAAAGTGGAGAGAACAAGTGTAGGCAACTCGTGATAAATTTCACTGTGAAGGTATGCTGAGGCCCAGGGCAGCAACTGGTGAGGATAGGAAGTCAAGAGAGAGTTAGTTTAGTTAAGAAGGTCAACACTAAAGCATGATGCAGAAAAGAAGGCAGGTAATGGCAGGAGTGAAATCTTCAAATATGTAGGAGGCTATGGGATCCAGAGCCCTGGAGAGGACAGGGCAGGGTATACTTTGTTATTGTGAAAGTATTCAGATTCAGGTAGGTTGGAAGGCTTGATGGTGGGAAGATAAAGTAGTTATTTGCCTGATGACATCTGTTCTTTCAATGAAGTGTAAAGAGAGATCACCAGTTGAGAGTGAGGGAAGATACAGTATTGGAGGTTTGAGGAGAGAGGAGATGTGAAATAAATAACTTGGAGAGTCAGAGACAATCTCATGCTCATATGTATCCCAGCATCCTACACAGTACCTGGCATGTAAGAGGCACTGAAAAATTTTTTGAAGAGTGACTAAAGGTAAGAAGCAGAAAAGAAAGGAAGAACAGTGACATGCGTTAAAAACTTACATCTCAATAACAAGAATAATATAGTGGAGTACTTTGGATTACGGATGGTATTGAACCTACTTGAATTCATTCAATAAGTTCCAGAATAGTAGAGGAAGGAAGAACCCTTGCAAAAGGTAATTTAGGAAAAGTTTACTACTTTATACTTTACTTACAAGACCACCTTCCTCACTATGCTGATTTTTTTCAAGGGTGAAAAAATTCTGTCATTTCATCTTTGTATTCTGAAGACATACATAAAATGGTGCCTGGCACAAAGTAAGTACACAATAATGCTTTTTTGGGTAAGTAAATGACTGTAAACACAAGGAACTTCTAATCCCAAGAGGTTTTGTTCTGAAGACATACATAAAATGGTGCCTGGCACAAAGTAAGTACACAATAATGCTTTTTTGGATAAGTAAATGACTGTAAACACAAGGAACTTCTAATCCCAAGATGTTCTACAGGCTGAAATAGAAGAGTCTCTAAAAAATTTTAAATACTTCAGGGATGAAAAGACATAGTAGATTATACAGACAAATACTTTAGTAACATTTTGAGGGAGTCACAATATACAACTATACATTCCCACAAAACTTTCTTTGTGACATTGTTTCAAGAATGAAAAATAGGTGTGGCTTACCACTCCCTGCCACTCGCAGCCACCAGGAAAGTGCTGCTGCAGTCACTGCTGCTTGTCTGAGTCACAGTTTAAACAGAAGTTCATGAAGAAAAGGGAAGTGAAGAGATGGCTGACTAGAGGTGGCCCGCCCTCACCTCTAATGCAAAGGAAGTCCAAAGCAACAAGTAGAGAGTCACCTGTAGAATAGGGTATCTAGGAGAAAATGACAGAATCCAGCAAAACAGTGAGGAAGACCTAAGATCTGGAAACTCAACAGAGCAACAAAGAAAGACAAGGGAAACACCCAACCAAGACCAGCAGAGAGACTGGAGAGAACCTGCATTGCTGAAACAAGGTAAGTGGGGGTGTCTGTGGTTGGTGTGCCCACCACAGACACCTGAAGTTCAAGCTGCAAGGTAACCACACAGCCCTTGTGGGCAGTGAGCCCAGCATGGGGAGCTGCTAGGAGCCCACATGACTGCATTTATCCAGATGGGAAATGTACGTCGAGTCCCCCCACCCCCTCGATCCTAGGCTGCTGCTGGACATGGCCATTTTGGGATAGGAGCAAAGACAGAGACCTGCCCAGTTCTGGCAAGCCTGTTAGAGCATCCCACCGTGGTGGAGAGGGTGTTGGGAGTAAGCCAGCCCCTTACATCTCTGGTGAACTTGCCCTGATCCATGCTCACTGCCCCCCCCCACCCTCAGGAACTCAGAGACCCTTCTGACTCAGCAAGGCCACTGGAGCATGCGCCCCAGTGGAGAG
>NW_007726859.1:532484-533393 GCF_000696425.1 Galeopterus variegatus | reverse complement strand
GGCCATTTTGGGATAGGAGCAAAGACAGAGACCTGCCCAGTTCTGGCAAGCCTGTTAGAGCCTCCCACCGTGGTGGAGAGGGTGTTGGGAGTAAGCCAGCCCCTTACATCTCTGGTGAACTTTCCCTGATCCATGCTCACTGCCCCCCCCCCCAGGAACTCAGAGACCCTTCTGACTCAGCAAGGCCACTGGAGCATGCGCCCCAGTGGAGAGGTTTCAGGGAGTATGTTGGTCACTGATGGGTACACACAGCTCCATGTGAACTTGCCTACATCTGCACCCACCTCCCCTGTCCCAAAACTTAGAGACCTGCCTGACACAGCAAGTCCACCCATCCCAGTAAAGAGGGTTCAGAGAGTGCAACAGCCACTCCCAGGTGTGTGCAGCTCCATGTCTCTGACTTATGCCCTTCTTACTGCAGGAACTCAGAGACACACCTGACTCAGCAAGCCTGTCCCATGGAGAGGGTGCTGGGAGTGAGCCAGCACCTCCTGGGTCTATGCAGTTCTGCAATCTCTGGTAAACTTGCCTAGATCCACACACACCAGCAGATACGTTCCAGAGAGACTGCCAGCATTGCCCAGGGACTCAGAGAAGTGCCCAGTGTTTCTCCCAGGGGTGTGCAATCCACTCAGTACCCTGGCAACTCTGCCCATATTAGCAGAGGAACATCTCATTGCTGCAACACCTAACTCAGAAATCAAAGTCCCAACAGTGACCCTAGTGATGCTGCATGGGGTTGCTCACCTCAGCTTAGGAAGCACTGAGTGCAACAGCACACCCCCAAGGAACTCAAGGCCCTGCTCACATTCACAAAATCCTGCCCAGTGTCAACAACCCCAACAGGAAACTGCCAAGGGCCCCACTGGCTAGGCCATGAAGGCACCCACAGACAACTCCAAGGCCAAA
>NW_007726859.1:529902-530834 GCF_000696425.1 Galeopterus variegatus | reverse complement strand
ACACCGAGGGTTGCGATCCCGTTACCGGTCAGTAAAAAAAAAAAAGACAAAAAAAAAAAAACCCCAAAAAACTGAGGAGCACCAGTAAACCCCAGTGCATCCATCAGGGTCATGGGGAGCTAGCTGGGGTGCCAACAGCCCACCCAGGGTCACTTACCACAGCCAAAGAGTGACAGGGCACCAAGGCACTTCTCCCCAAAACTTGAGAGCTTGCTCATATCCCAGACAAGCAAATATAGTGTCACCAACTTCAGCAAGGAATCACTAAGTGCCTCATGGAGGTATTCACATGCAATTCTAACACTGAATTCACCAAAGTACTCACACAGAGACTACACTACTGTGTCTACCTGGAACTAATACTAAAACACCCCACCCAGTTGTCTTTATAAAACACATCTACAAGAGGAGGTCTCTCTCCTCAAAGCCCACTCCAGAGTAATAGAAAAAGCGACCACTGTACTAGATGACTAGACATCAACATAGAGATACTAGAAATATGAAAAAAAAGAAAATATAACACCACGATGAATATAACACCAAGTACCACACCCTGTAGAGCAGGAAATGATTGGAAAGGAATTCTGAGCAACAATCTTAAGGAAATGCAATGAGAAACAAGAAGACTCAGTTAGAGGACACAATAAAATGAGAAAAAGTATCCAGGATCTGAAGGAGGAAATGTACAAAGAGATTATTGCCTTAAAAAAAGAATGTAGCAGAACTCCTAGAGCTGCAGGATTTATCCAATGAAATAAAAAACACAACCAAGAGCTTTAACAACAGGCTAGAGCAAACAGAAGAAAGAACTTCTGATCTTGAAGATGGACTTTTTGAAATAACCCAGGTGTACAAAAAAAGAAAAAAAAAAATTTAGGGCCGGCCCGGTGGCGCACTGGATAAGTGCGCCGCTTGGGAAGCACGGCGGCGCT
>NW_007726859.1:527721-528581 GCF_000696425.1 Galeopterus variegatus | reverse complement strand
TAAGAAAGAGAAAGAAACTTCATCTAACCACCTCAGAAAACCAACAAACATGGAAGATAAACCAGGGGAAAAAAGGAACAAAAGATATTTAAAACATCAAAACAAAAATCAATAAAATGCCAAGGGTAAGTCAATGCCTTTCAATATAATCTTAAATGTAAGTGAATTAAATTCCCCACTCAAAAGACATAGACTGACAGATTGGATTAAAAAGCTAGACCCAACTATATGCTATCTTTAAGAAACTCACCTCACTGGTAAAGATACACACAAACTAAGAGTGAAAGAGTGGAAAAAGATATACCATGCAAATGCAAACCAAAACCAAGCAGGAATAGCTATTTTATTTCAGATAAAATAGACTTTAAACCACAAACCATAAAAAGAGACAAAGAAGGCCACTATATAATGATCAAGATATCTATCGAGCAAGAGGACATAACAATCATAAATATATATGCACCCAACATGGGAGGACCCAGATATATAAAGCAAATACTATTAGACCTAAGGAAAGAGATAAACTCAAATATGATAATAGTTGGGACCTGAACACCCCTATCTCAACACTGGACAGATCACCTAGGCAACAAAGAAACAGAAAAATACAGGATTTAAATTACACTTTAGACCAATTTGACTTGGCAGATATCTACAGAACATTTCATCCAACAGCCACAGAATATACACATTCTTGTCATCAGCACATGGAACATTCTCCAGGATAAATCACATGTTAAATCACAAATCAAGTCTCAACAAATTTTTAAAAATTGAAATCATTTCAAGTATCTTTTCAGATCACAAGGGACTAAAACTAGAAATCAATAACAAACAAAAATGTCAAAACTATACAAACA
>NW_007726859.1:523884-526304 GCF_000696425.1 Galeopterus variegatus | reverse complement strand
AAGAAGACATAGAAAATTTGAACAGACCAATAAGAAGCAACAAGATTGAAACAGTAATCAGCAATCTCCCAACAAAGAAAAGGCAAGGACTGGATGGTTTTACTGGCAAATTCTACCAAACCTTTAAAGAGGAATTAATAACAATTCTCTTCAAACTATTCCAAAAAATTGAAATAGAGGCCATTCTCCCAAACTCATTCTATGAGGCTAGCATCTCCCCAATACCAAAACCAGACAAAGATACAACAGCAAAAGAAAACTATAAGCCAATATCTTTGATGAATGTAGATGCAAAAATTCCTCAATAAAATATTAGCAAATAGAATACAGCAACACATCAAAAAAACAAGAATGGTTCAACATATGCAAGTCAATGAATGTGATACACGACATCAACAAAATCAAGGATAAAAACAATATGATTATCTTCATAGATGCATAAAAAAGATTTAACAAAATTCAACATCCCTTCATGATAAAGACTCTCAGCAAATTATGTATAGAAGGAAAGTATCTGAAACAATAAAAGCCATATATGACAAACCCATTGCCAATATCATCCTGAATTGGGAAAAGTAGAAAGCTTTTCCCTTAAGAACAGGAAAAAGACAAGGATGCCCATTCTCACTACTCCTGTTTAATATAGTATTGGAAGTACTAGCCAGAGCAATCACAAGAGAAAGAAATAAAGGGCATCCAGATTGGAAAGACAAAGTCAAATTGTCCCTCTTTGCAGGTGACATGATCATATGTACAGAAAAGCCTTAAGACTCTACAATAGAAACTCTTAGAGTTGATAAACAATTTCCGTAAAGATGCAGGATATAAATAAACATGCAAAAATCAGTAGCATTCTCATACTCCAACAAACTAGCAGAAAAAGAAATCAAGAAAACTAGCCCATTTATAATAGTCACCAAAAACCAAAAAACAAACAAGCAAAAAACCCCTAGGAATAAAGTTAACCAAGGAAGTGAAAGATCTCTACAATGAGTACTATATATCAGTGTTGAAAGAAATTAAAGGGGACACAAAAGATGGAAAGACATTCCATACTCTTGGACTGGAAGACCTCACATTGTGAAAATGTTCATATTACCCAACATGATGTACAAATTCAATGCAGTCCCCATCAAAATACCAATTATATTCTTCACAGAAATAGAAAAAGCAATCCTAACATTCATATGGAGCAATAAAATACCTGAATAGCCAAAGCAATTCTGAGCAAAAATAAAGCAAGCCAGGGGCATAACACTACCTGACTTCAAATTATGCTACCAAGTATAGTAATCAAAACAGCATGGTACTGGCATAAGAACAGACACAAGGACCAATGAAACAGAATAGAGAACCTAGAAATAAACTCATGTACTTACAGCCAACTGATTTTGACAAACACACCAAGAACATACATTGGGGAAAAGACTGCCTCTTCACTAAATGGTGCTGGGAAAACTGGACATTCATATGCAGAAGAATGAAACTAGACCCAAACCTTTCACCATATACCAAAATCAACTCAAAATGGATTAAAGACTTAAATATAAGGCCTGAAACTATAAAACTCCTAAAAGAAAACATAGGGGAAACACTTTAGGAAGTAGAATTGGGCAAAGACTTTATGAACATGACCCCAAAAGCACAGACAACAAAAGGAAAAATAAGCAAATAGGATTATATCAAACTAAAAAGCTCTGCACAGAAAAAGAAACAATTAACAGAGTGAGAAGACAGCCTACAGATTGGAAGAAAATATTTGTAAAGTATGCATGTAACAAAGGATTAATATCCAGAATATACAAAGAACACAAACAATAAAAAAAAAATCCAATTAAAAAATGGGCAAAGGTGCTGAATAGGCATTTCTCAAAGGAAGATATACAAATGGCTGACAGACACGTGGAAAAATGCTCAACATCACTAAACATCGGGGAAATGCAAATCAAAACCACATGGAGATATCATCTTACACCAGATAGACTGGCCAGTATCCAAAAGACTGTGAATAACAAATGCAGGCAGGGATTCAGAGAAAAGAGAACCCTCCTACACTGTTGGCGACTGTAAATTTGTGCAGCCATTATAGAAAACAGTATGGAGTTTCCTCAAACAGCTACAGATAGAACTGCCATACCACCCAGCAATTCCACTGCTGGGTATATCCCTTCATCATGTCGAAGGGATACCTGTACTCTCGTGTTTATTGCAGCTTTATTTACAATAGCCAAGAGTTGTAGACACTGAGTAAAAAAAGTGCAATATATTTACCCAATGGAACATTACTCTGCAATAAAAAAGAATGAAATCCTGCCATTAGTAGCAACATAGATGAACATAGAATTATGTTAAGTGAAATAAGCCAAGCACAGAAAGAGAAATACCATATGTCCTCACTAATAAGTGGGAGCAAGAAAGAA
>NW_007726859.1:519539-523224 GCF_000696425.1 Galeopterus variegatus | reverse complement strand
GAAAGAAAGAAAGAAAGAAAGAAGGAAAGAACGATCACAATAATACATTGAACTTTCAAAAGGAGAGGATAGACTGAGATTAACAGAGGTAGGAAAAGGAGAGGGGAAGAAGAGTAAGGGAGGAATTGGTAGAGGGTCATGAAAATGCGTTACATTGTATAATGTTGAATATAATAATTATCCTGATTTGAGCATCACATATTGCACACCAGTATTGATATTCTGTACCCCACAGATATGTAAAATCAACTATGTTTCTATTTTTAAAAAATAAATAAAATTTTAAAACAAATTTTTTTTAAATGAAGGAAGCCTAAGATTTGTCAGACAATCTTAAGCATAAAAACATCCATATTATGGGTACAGAGGGAGGGGAATAGAAAGGAAAAGGCATTGAAGGCCTATTTAATGAAATAGTAGCTGAAAACTTCCCAAGTATTGAGATAGATACAGTCTCCCAGATCCAAGAGACTCAAAGATCCCCAGATTCAACCCAAGAAGTTCCTCCCCAAGACACATTGTAGTCAAATTGTCAAAAGTCAAAGACAAAGAAAGAATTATAAAAACAGCAAGAGAAGCATCAAGTCACCTATAAGAGAATCCCAATCAGACTAATAGCTGACTTCTCAACAGAAACCTTACAGGCCAGGAGAGAGTGGGATGATATATTCAGAGTGCTAAAAAAAAAACAACCCACCTATCAAGAATACTATAGCCAGAAAAGCTATCCTTAGAAATAAAAGAGAAATAGTGTATTTACCAAACAAAAAGTGCATGAATTCATCACCACAGCACCAGCCCTACAAGAAATCCTCAAGTGAGTTCTACATTTGTAATCAAAGGAGCAATAACTACCATCATGAATACATGAAAAAGAATAAAATCCACTAGTAGAGCAGACATGCAAATGAGAAAGAGAAATAAACTGTATCTTATCCCTCCAAAAAAAAAAAAAACCCACAAAACAGCAAAGACAAACAATAAAAAGGCAAATAAAGGAACAAAATAAATGCAAAACAACCATAAACAATTAATAAAATGGCAGAAATAAGGCAATACCTTTCAGTAAAAGTCCTGAATGTAAATGGATTAAATTCCCTACTTAAAAGATATAGACTGGCTGAATGGATTAAAAAACTAGACCCAACTATATGCTACCTGCAAGACTAACTTCACCAGTATAGATACATGTATACTAATGGTGAAAGGATGGAAAAAGATATTCCACACAAATGGAAACCAAAAATGAGCAGGAGTTGTCATATTTATATTGGATAAAATAGAGTTTAAATCAAGAATTATAAAAAGGATCAAAGAATGACATTATACAATGATAAAAGGATCAATGCCACAAGAAAATATAACAATCATAAATATTATGCACCCAACATCAGAGGACCCAGATATATAACGCAAATGTTATTAGATCTAAAGGGAAAGATAGATCCCAATATAATAATAGTTGGAGTCTTCAACATCCCTTGCTCAGCACTGGACAGATCATGCAGACATAAAGTTAGCAGAGAACTATTGTATTTAAATGGCATGTTAGACCAAATGGACTTGACAGATACGTACAGAACATTTCATCCAACAACTGAAGAACATACATTCTTCTCATCAGCACATGGATCATTCTCCAGGATAAACCACACAGTAGGCCACAAATCAAGTCTCAACAAATTTTAAAAGATTGAAATCACATTAAACATTTTTTCAGACTACAATGGAATAAAACTAGAAATCAACAACAAACAAAACTTTGGAAAGTATACAAATACACAGAAGTTAAACAACATGCTCCTGAATGACCAATGGGTTAAAGAAGAAATAAAGCAAGAAATCAAAAAATTCCTTGAAACAAATGAAATTAAAAGCACAACTTACCAAAACCTATGAGGTACTGCAAAAGCAGTACTATGAGGAAAGTTTATTGCAATAAATGCTTACATCAAAAGAATAGAAACACTTCAAATAAACAACATAACACTACACCTCAAAGAATTAGAAAAATAAGAACAATTCAACCCCCAAATTAGTACATGGAAGGAAATATCTAAGATTAGAGCAGAGCTAAATGAAATAGAGACCAAAAAATGATACAAAAGATCAATGAAACAGAAAGGTGGTTTTCTGAGAAGATAAACCAAACTGACAAACCATTAGCTAGACTAATCAAGAAAAGACCCAAATATAAAAAATCAGATGCGACAAAAGAGACATTATAACTGATCCCACAGATATACAAAAAAATTATTAGATCCAAACTGACAAACCATTAGCTAGACTAATCAAGAAAAGACCCAAATATAAAAAATCAGATGTGACAAAAGAGACATTATAACTGATCCCACAGATATACAAAAAAATTATTAGAGAGTATTACAAGTAACTATATGCCAACAAATTTGAAAATCTAGAGGAAATGGATAAATTTCTGAACACATATACCCTACCAAGACTGAACCAAGAAGATATAGAAAATTTGAACAGACCAATAAGAAGCAACAAGATTGAATCAGTAATCAACAGTCTCCCAACGAAGAAAAGCCAAGGACCTTCACTGTATCACTGCTGAAGTCTACCAAACTTTTAAAGAACATTTACTACCAATTCTTCTCAAACAGAGGCTACTCTTCCAAATTCATTCTATGAAGCCAGCATCATCCTGATACCAAAACCAGAGAGACACAACAAAAAAAGAAGACTGGAGTCCAATATCCTTGATGAACTTAAATGCAAAAATTCTCAACAAAGTACTAACAAACAGAATTCAACAACACACCAAAAACATTATACACCATCATCAAGTAGGATTCATCCCAGGGTTGCAAGGATGGTTCAACATATACAAATCAATAAATGTGATACACCGCATCACCAAAATCAAGGACAAAATCCATTTGGTCATCTCAATAGACGTTGAAAAAGTATTTGATAAAATTCAGCATCACTATATGATAAAAACTCCCCCAAAACAGGTATAGAAGGAAAGTATCTCAACACAATAAAAGTCCTATGTGACAAACCCACAGCTAACATCATCCTAAATGGGGAAAAGTCGAAAGCTTTTTTTCTAAGAATAGGAACAAGACAAGGATGCTCACTATCACCACTCCTATTTAACATAGTACTGGAAGTTCCAGCTGGAGCACTTAGGCAAGAGAAAGGAATAAAAGTCATCCAAAATGGAAAAGAGGAAGTCAAATTTTCTCTGTTTGCAGATGACATGATCTTATTATATGTAGAAAAACCTAAAGACTCCACCAAAAAGTGCTTAAAGCTGATAAACAAATTCAGTAAAGTTGGAGGATATAAAATCAGTATACAAAAATCAGTAGCATTTCTATACACCAACAACAAACTAGCAGAAAAAGAAATCAAGAAAGCAATCCCAGGGCTGGCCAGTTAGATGAGTCAGAGTGCGGCGTACCAGTCAGCCAGTCAGGAGAGAGGGAGAGAGGGAGAGGGGAGAAGTGAGAGGGGAGAGAGGGAGAGAGGGAGAGGGGAGAAGTGCGAGGGGAGAGAGGGAGAGAGGGAGAGGGGAGAAGTGAGAGGGGAGAGGGGGAGAGAGGGAGAGGGGAGAAGTGAGAGGGGAGAGAGGGAGAGAGGGAGAGGGGAGAAGTGAGAGGGGAGAGAGGGAGAGAGGGAGAGGGGAGAAGTGAGAGGGGAGAGGGGGGGAGAG
>NW_007726859.1:515108-518586 GCF_000696425.1 Galeopterus variegatus | reverse complement strand
GGAGAGGGGAAGAGGGAGGGGGAGAGGGGAAGAGGGAGGGGGAAGGGGGAGAGAGGAGGAACGGAAGGAGGGAAGGAAGGAAACAGGAAAGAAAGGAAGGAAAGGCAAGCAATCCTACTTACAATAGCTACCAAAACAAACAAAAAACCCCACATAGGAATAAATCTAACAAAAGAGGTCAAAGATCTCGACAATGAAAACAGCCACAGATAGAGCTACCATGCAATGCCTAGCAACCCCACTACTGGGCATATACCGAAAGGAAGACCAGCCCCAAAGGAGGGTTCCACCAAGCAGGCAAATTCTACCTCCATTTAACTCCTGTCAGGCTTTTCTTACTCTTAGAGTTCTGTAGAGCGTGGCCTTTCCATTTCTTGTAACATTGCTTTTAGGATTCATGTATTTGAAAAAAGGAATATAAAGAAGATGCTTGGGAATATATGAAGGAAGGAGAGAGAAGGTAGAAAAACAGAAAGAGAGAAGTGCGGGGAGAGAGATCCGACCATTTTAAAGTCAGTCAGTATAATCATAGACACTCAGTTGAGCGATACAAGAATATGATAAACTTTACTGCTCAGGGAAAAAGAAAAAATGGCAGAGGGGTAGGCAAAGAAAAGCTGAGAAAGAAGTACTGACTTTGAATGGTCGTTTTGCCCTATTAGCCATGTTTACCCTGGGGAGAAATCTGTGTGGCCACAGCTATTTCTGGTTTTGTGTTTATACATCACTAAAGTCACAAATTAGAGAGAATATAAACATATTTAGTAGGGCTTTTACTTAGAACATTTCGTTTTTCTGATACATAATTCAGAGAGGAGAAAGAGGGGACTATTACTGTTATTACGTAAGTGACTGGCGCCCTCCAGCGGCTGTTTGATTTCCTGCATATGGATCTTAAAATGCATTTTGAGGAAAAGACCTTTAGGGAAAAAAAATCTGGATACCCAAGTTGTAATGTCCTGGCGTACAAATTTTTTTCAGCGTGCTCTGGCAGCAAAGCTAAGTTTAAAGATTGTGGAAAATACAATATTTGTGTGTAACATAATTCAATTATTAGAAATAAGCTCGGGGGTGGGGACTGGACAGGGATCCAAACCCTTGACCTTGGTATTATAACACCATGCTGTTACCAACTGAGATAATAAGCTAAGTCTTTAACAAAATGAACTGACAGTGAAAGAGACAACAGCAATTAGTCCATTCAAGACAAGATTTTCTCCTACCCATTTGCCAATATGTACATTCAACTCTAGAGAATTTGAATGTGGGGATTTAACTCTGCAAATGGGTCAATATGGTGCCATTAATTTCTATTTACTTTTTTTTTTTTTTCTTTTTTGGCAGCTGGCTTGTACAGGGACTGATCCCTTAATCTTGATGTTACAGCCCTGTGCTCTAACCATCTATTTACATATTAAATGAATATACTTGAAAAAACATTATTCAGCTAGTTCTTTCCTCATAGTTTATATGTAAAGACAATCCTTTAACTTATGCTAGACATCTCTTTGCAGAGCTTAATGATTTTTTTTCAGTGTTAAATATGACAGAAAAAAAACTTCACTTTTATTCTTTACTGTTTTTAGTGATCAGTAAATATCACTAAGTTGTTGATTGTTGATACAGCTACAACAGTCCAAACTGATCATGACATAATCATGTCATAAGTTGTTTGCTAGCCTAAGGCAAGATTCAACAGACAAAAGCAAGCTGTGGTAGTGACAAGATTCTTTCAAAGGCAGGTTGCACTTCTGGGACTGTAAAGGATGGACAAGATCAGGGAGAGTAAAAAATGAAGCCATTTAGCAGGCTGTTTGGACAGTCCAGTTGAAAGAGGATGCAAACCTAACCTAGAGCAATGGCAGAGAGGATGAAAAAGATGGTTAGGTTGAAAATATTTCTGAAAGAGAATATTCAATATCAATGATTGAATATGAGAGGAGTGAGAGAGGGAGGAATTGAGAATAACTTTGAGATTTTCAGTATGGGAAAATGGGTGGATGGTGACACATTATCTAAGAATAGGAAAATCGGAAAATGACCAGGTATTTTAATGTTCTGTATATCCAGGTAGAGGTGTTCACAAAACAGTTGAAAATGCAAATATGTATAATCAATAAAAACAAATTTTTTTTAATGCAAATCCCGCTGAGGGTTCAGATCCCACATACAGACCGGCTGCTCACTGGCTGAGCGAGGTGCAGGAGCAACACCGAGGGTTGCGATCCCGTTGCCAGTCCCGGTCCGGTACGGGCGCGACACTGAGGGTTGCGATCCGTTGCCGGTCACGAAAAAAGACAAAAAATAAAAAATAAAAAATAAAAATGCAAATCTGGAATTCAAGGTTGAGGTTAGCATTTGAAAAACTGATTTGAGAGTCCACGTCTATAAACAAAGCCATGAGAATGGATGAGGCCGTCAGGTAATCAGCAGAGAGAAAGAAGAGGTCCGAGGAAATCACTGTAACATCTAAGGCGGTGGGGAAGCCGAGATAAGAAGAATGATCAGAGTTAGAAGGACCTTACAAAGTGGCACTTGAGAAGATCAGAGAGGAGAGAGCACTAGGGCATAGTAATCTACAGTGTCAAATGGGGCAAAGAAGTCAAGTAGACTGCATAAAAAAACACCATTGTGTAATGAATTTAACAGGTTAAAATAACTACCTTTCGTAGAGAAGGAAAAAACTTTTCTATCCTCTTAGGTTCAGTGCCTGGGGTCCTACAGATTAAACTGAAGAAAGACTGTGTAACAAGAGTGGAAGCTTTATTACATATGCACATGGAAGCTTCACAGAAAGTTGTGAAAGCTCAGAGGCAGATAGACCCCAGGGCTTTCTCACCATTTTAACAATTTGTGGAGAAAGGGGATTGGGACTTGAGGTGAGGCATAGGTTGTGGGAAGGTGACTAGAAAATGTATGGTAAATAATGGTCGTTTAGTAAGGTGTGTTGTGCACATTTCGTGTATGGTAAATAATGGTTGTTTAATAATCTGTGTTGTGCGGGGCCGGCCCGTGGCTCACTCGGGAGAGTGCAGTGCTGATAATAATCTGTGTTGTGCAGATTTCAGTCATCTCAGGTGACAAAAGTGTCTACAGATTTGGTGTCCTCTTTCTGGTATCAGAGAGGAAGACACCTTTACAAATAGAAATTTACTTTACAAAAGGGAATTTTGTTTTTAGAGTGTTTCTTCTGTCTGCTGTTTCCCAATTGCCTTCAGCTTAAAACAATCCTTATGCCAAGTGACATGTTTGGGGGAGGCTTATTTTGATCCCTTTCACATTTGAAAACAGGCAATTTTTTCTCAGAACACAAATATGCATACTAATCAAGGTAATACATTATAGCCAAAATGGATCCTAAAAGCTTATCCAAATTCTTTTATTTTTTACTATAATTTAAATATATTTCATACAGTTTGGATGGCTCATCACACACACACACACACACACACACACACACACACTTTTCTTTTTTTTC
>NW_007726859.1:512682-514487 GCF_000696425.1 Galeopterus variegatus | reverse complement strand
TGTTTGACTGAATAACGAACAGACAGGAATCTTGGGGGGACACCTTTAGAATTCTGCCTATTACAGTTACCATCCATGGCAGCAAAGGTTTCAATATTTGAGCATTTTTTTTTTTTTTGGCCATGTTAATGATACTGCTATTCTTCCAAGGGTAGCATTCTAAAAAAAAAAAAAAAAAAAAAAAAACGTTTAGGTCCCAGCACAGTGCCAAGAAAATAGTAAGTGCTCAAATATTGAAACCTTTGCTGCCATGGATGGTAACTGTAATAGGCAGAATTCTAAAGGTGTCCCCCCAAGATTCCTGTCTGTTCGTTATTCAGTCAAACACTATTCTAAGTACTGTGTGTCATGCAGGGACTTTTCAGATGCAATTAAGGTTACTAATTAGTTGACGTTAAGAAAGGCTAATCACATGAGCCCTTAAAAGAATGTTCTACAGATGCTGCAGAATAAAAAGGCAGAAAGGAAAGTCACACTGAAGCATCAAGAGGATCTGACATTGGGTAGCTAGCTTGAAGATGGAGGGGAACACACATTAAGAAAACAGAGACTTCAGTCCTACAACCATAAAGAATTGAATTCTAACAACAACCCAAATGAGCTTAGAAGTGACTTCTCCAAATCCATCAGAAAGGATCAGAGCTTTGCCAATGCCTGGATTTTGGCCTCACAAGACCCTGAACAAAGAATCCTGTCACGCCATGCCAGATTTCTGAACTGCAGAAATGTGAGCTAATAAACGAGTGTTTCAAGCCTCTAAATTTGTGGTAATTTGTGGCAATGGAAAACTAATGCAAAAATTAAACACAAATTTTTTTCTATAAATAATCAAATTCACAGTGATGCTCCTTATTTTGTAGTCAAACAATTCTCTTTTGAAAAAGGACTTAGAATTTAAATCTGCAACCTTGGAGCAAACCTGAGCATTGTCCTCTTCACCCAGGGTGCAATACTATCCAGTCTTCCTCTCACTGTCTTTTCAAATCAGATGCCATATTAATTGGACAGAGAGTACAGCTTTAAAATTTCTCACCTTGAGTTCTGTAATGTTATTTACTCCAGGAAATCCTTGACGTCTCCTCCTTCTCTGAATTCCATTTGTATCATGCTAATGTGTCCTTATCTTAAACCTCCTGAATTTTGTTTACATGCTTCATATTTCTTCAATCTGAAGACTCTTGAGGGATATGATTTTTTTTATAGGTTGGGATATATAGTGTAACTCAAAACTGTATGAAAACTTTCATGTAGAGTTTAAAGAACAATAAAATGAACAAATTGTGTTTCTACTGTGTATCCACTGTCCAGGACATTCTATATCCCAGAAGCCCTCTGTAAGCTCCTCCCTAATAGAATCCATTCACTGCTCACAGAGATAACCACTGCCCTGATTTTTGTGTTTAGTATTCTCTTGCTTTTCTTTATACATATCATCTGTTTACCTAAACAGCATTGTTTAGGTTCCTTGTTTCGAACATAATAAATGGATCATACTCAATGCATTCTTTTGTGACTTGCTTCTTCTATTCAATACCATAGTTTTTAGCTCGTTCCTGTAAATAAGTGTATATGTAGTCCATTATTTTTTGCTGCTCTATAGTATTCCGTTGTATGGTTAGTCATATAAATTATTAATATTATTATTTGTAGACATTTGGGTTGCTTCCAATTTTTTAATTATGAACAATGCTACTATAAACATTATTGCACATGTCTTCTGAAGTACATCTACAAAAATTTCTTAGATTTAATATATTTTCATATGGACCATTTGTACTTTTTTTTTTTTTTTTTTTTTTTTTTTT
>NW_007726859.1:503393-511904 GCF_000696425.1 Galeopterus variegatus | reverse complement strand
GGGATCCGAACCCTCGGACGGGAGCGCCGCCGCGCTTCCCAAGCGGCGCACTATCCAGTGCGCCACCGGGCCGGCCCCTGTACTTCTTTTTTAATGAGATTTTTGTTTATTTATTTTGGCCACTTTCCAACTTGATTGTTTTTCTTTTTTATTGATTTATAGGAGTTCTCTGTACTGAATTTGAATTTTTTGCTGGTTATATCTTTTTCTAGTCTATAGCATTGGTTTTCCCTCTTTTTTTTTCTTGGTGGCTGGCTGGTACTAGGATTGAACCCTGGACCTTAGTGTTAGAGCACCACGTCCTAACCAACTGAGCTAACCAGCCAGCTCCTATGGCATTTGTTTTCCAATCTATGGTATCTTTTAATGAACAGAAGTTCTTAACTTAAATATATCAATCTTTTTCTTCATAGCTTATTCTTTTCATGCCTTGTTTAAAAATACTTTCCTACCTGAGATTGTACAGATACTCCCTTATAAATATACTCTAAAAGTTTTACAATTTGCTTTTGTTTGTTCATTTTTTTTTACAAAAGAGCTCAATGAATTTATTTTAAAATGGCCTTAAATATCATCTAGTTTCTCACTTTATAGATGAGGAAACTGAACTGAAGCCCATAGATATATGAGATTTGTCTCCCAAAGTCACACAAGGGGACAGGAAAGAGTTGGACTTAAAAATAAGTTCACTGGTCTTCATGTTTACATACATCTCCTTTTTATTTTTCTAAGTCAGCTTTATTAAGGTATGCTTTACATATAGTAAAATTCATCCCATTTAATGTACAGTTCTGAGTTTTGACAAATGCATGTTATTTGTAACCACCACCACCACAATCAAGGTATAGAACATTTCCAATACACCCCAAAATTCCTTTATGTCCCTTAGTAGTCCACTTCTCCCAGCCCCACATTCTGACAACGAGTGATCTATTTTCTGTCCCAATAGTTTTCCCTCTTTCAGCATGTCATATATAAATATAATCATATGATGATTAGTCTTTTGAGTATGACTTCATTTAGGACAGTGCATTTGATATGCATCCACCTTGCTGTGTGTATCCGTAGTTCATTTCTTGTTAAAGCTGAGTAGTGTTCTATTGTACAAATATACCAAAATTTATTTATCAATTCACCAATTCAAAGACATATGGGTTGTTTCTAATTTTTGGTGATTATGCATAAAGCTGATATAGACTTTTGTGTACATATTTTTTATGGGAAGAACATAAGTTTTCATTTTAGCTGTGGAATTTCTGTGTCATACTGTAAGTGTACATATATAAATGTTTTCCAAAGTGGCTGTGCCATTTTACATTCCCAAGGGCAAGGTATGAGAATCCTAGTGGTTTCATCCTTGCCAAACTTGAAGTGATGGTTATTTTTATGTGTCAATTTAGAGGACGTTTTTGGATGAAATTAACATTTAAATCAGTGAACTTTGAATAAAGCAGATTGCCTTCCATAATGTGAGAGGGCGTCATACAATCAGCTGAAGGCCTGAATAGAACAAAAAGACCGGCCTCCCTGAGCAAGAGGGAATTCTCCAGCACACTGCCTTTAGACTTCATCTACAAAATCAGCTCTCCTGGGTCTGTAGCCTGCCAGCCCACACTGCAGATTTTGGACTTGCCAGCCTTCACGATCATGCGAGCCAATTCTTTATAAAAATAAATCTCTTTCTACATATGTATACACACACACAGAAATCTCTTTCTACATATGTACACACACACACACACACACACACACACACACACACACACACACACACACACACACACACCCTATTGGTTCTACTTCTCTGGAGGATCCTGAATATACTGGGTATGGTCAGTCTTTTTAATTTTAAGCTTTCTAATAGATGTGTACTGGTATCTCATTGTTTAAATTTGCATTTCCCTCCTAATAACTAATGATGTTGAGCACCTTTTCATGTACTTATTTGCCATGTGCATATCTCCTCTGGTGAAGTGTCCAAATCTTTTGCATATTTTTTAAAAATTGGGATAGTTTCTTATTATTGAGTTTTAAGAGTTCTTTATATATTCGACATACAAGTCCTTTTCAAATATGTGATTTATAAATATTTTCTTCCAGTCTGTGTCTTGCTTTTTCATTGTTTTAACAGTATCTTTTGAAGATCATAAGTTCTTAATGTGATGAAGTCTAAACTACCAACTTCTTTTATGGATCATAATTTTGGTGTTATATCAAAGAAATCTTTGCTTAACCCAGAGTTACAAATATTTTTCTCTTTTGTTTTCTTCTAGATGTTTTATAGTTTTAGATTGTACATTTAGGTCTACAATCCATTTTTTGTTGTTGTTGTTGTTAGATTATGTTACAATATGAGGTATGGATGAAGATCCTTTTTTTTTTTTTTTTTTTTTTTGACACTGAAGTAAAATTGTGCCAGTGTAATTTGTTAGAAAATATCCTTTTTTTCCACAAAACTACTTTTGCAACTTTGCTGAAAATCGACTGACCATATAGCCGTGGGCCTATTTCTGGACTCTAATCTTGAATTCAGAAACTGAGTCCTCCAACTTTGTTTTTTGTTTTTCAAAGTTGTTTTGGCTTTCTAAATCCTTTGAATATCAATGTGAATCTAAAATTCATTAGTTTGTGAATTCTACAAAAAATCCTACTGTGATTTTGATTAGGATGGTCATCTGCAAATAAAAAGTTTTATTATTTCCTTTCAAATCTGGAGGGCTTTTTTTCTATTTTCCTCCCTTATTGCACTGGCTAGAACTTCCATTAAATGTTAAAAGGAAATAGTGAGAGTGGACATCCTTATATTGTTTCTAATCTTAGGAGGAAACCATTCAGTCTTTCACCATTAAATATGGTGTCAACTATAGGTTTTTCATAGATGTCTTTTATCAAATCAAGGAAGTTATCTTCGATTCCTAGATTGCTGGGAGTGTGTGTGTGTGTGGTAAGATATATATCTATTTAAACACAAAATTTACCATTTTAAAGTTTGGTGGCATTAAGTCCATGTACATCGTATGCAACCATCACCACTATCCATCTTCAGAACATTTTTATCATCCCAAACTTAAACTCTGTGCCCATTAAATAAATTCCCATTCTCCCCTTCCCCCAGCCCCACCAGTTTACTTTCTTTCTCCATGAATTTGACTACTGTAGGTATCATAAGAGTGGAATCACACAATATTTGTCTTTTTGTGTCTGGCTTATTTCACTTAGCATAACACTTTCTAGGTTCATCCAAGCTATAACATGTATCAGAATTTCCTTCCTTCTTATGGAATTTCCTTCCTTTTTAAGGTTGAACAATATTCCATTGTATGTACAAGGGTACTTCAAAAGGTTCATAGAAAAACAGAATTAAAAGATAATACATAGAACACAGTGCTGCTAACACCAAAGTCAAGGGTTTAGATCCCCGTACAGGCCAGCTGCAAAAAAAAAAAAAAAAAAAAAAAAAAAAAAATACACACACACACAAATCTTTCCATGAACTTTCTGAAGACCCCTTGTATGTACAGTAGCCCTCCCCCAGCCATCTGCCATTTCATTTTCCTCGGTTTCAGTTACCTGTGGTCAACCACAGTCTGAACATATTAAATGGAAAATTTCAGAAATAAACTGCAGACCATTATGAAATCTCCAACTGTCTCTTTGTTCAGCATATCCACACTGTGCACACTACCTATCGGTTAGTCAGTAAGTAGCTGTCTTGGTTATCCAATTGACAGTTGTGCAGTGCTTATTTTACTTAATAATGGCCCCAAAGCACAAGAGTAGTGATGCTGGCAGTTCAGATACACGAAAGAGAAGCTGTATAAAGTGCTCCATTTTTGTTTGTTTGTTCTGGCAGCTGGCCAGTAGGGGGATCTGAACCCTTGACCTTGGGATTATAATAACAGGCTCTAACCAACAGAGCTAACCAACTATCCAGGCTGTAAGGTGCTTCCTTTAAGTGAAGAGGTGAAAGTCCTCAACTTAATAAGGAAAGAAAAAAAATTGTACACTGAAGTTGCTTAAATCTACAGGTAAGAACTAATCTTCTATCTGTGAAAGTGTGTGAAGAAGGAAAAATAAATTGGTGCTAGTTTTGCTGTCCCACCTCAAACTGAAAAATTATGGCCATAGTGCACGTAAGTGCTTAGTTAGGGTAGAAAAGCCATTAAATTTGTAGGTGGAAGACATGAATAGAAATGTGCTCCAAGTGAGGACAATTGACTTCAGTACTATCTGTGGTGTCAGGCATCCACTGGAGGTCTTGGACTGAATTCCCCGGGGATAAGGGGGGATACTCGTACCATATTTTCTTTATTCATTCTTCTGTTGATGGACATTTGGGTTATTTCCATCTTTTGGCTATTGTGAATAATGCTGCAATCAACATCGGTGTACAAATATCTGTCCAAATCTCTGACTTTAATTCTTTTGGGTATATACTCAGAAATGGAATTAACGGATCATACAGTAATTCTATTTTTAATTTTTTGAGGAACTGCTGTCCTGTTTCCATAATGGCTGGGCCATTTTATCTACATACAATGCACAAGGATTCCAATTGTTCTATATCCTAGTCAACACTTGTTAATTTTTGTTTTGTTTTGCTTGTTTGTTTTTATATAATAGCAATCACAGTGGGTGAGAAATGGTATCTCATTGTGATTTTGATTTGCATTTCTCTGATGATTAGTAATGTTGAGCATCTTTTCGTGTGCTTCTTGGCCACCTGAATGTCTTTTCTGGAGAAATATCTATTCGAGTCTCTTGCCCATTTTAAAAATTGGATCATTTATTTTTGTTGTTGTTAGGTTTTAGGAATTCTTTATATATTTTGCACATTAATCCCTTATCAGATATATGATATGCAAATATTTTAATTAGATGCTAAATTTTGTCAAATGTTCTTTTTCATCTATTGATGATCATGTTTTTTATTTTTTACTTTGTTAATATGATGAATTACATTGACTGATTTTTAAAAACAGCTTTATTGAGATATAATTCACATCCCATACAATTCACCCATTTAAAGTGTAAAATTCAATGGTTTACAGCACCCACAGAGTCGTACAACCATCACCAGTCAATTTTAAAACATTTTCCTGACTACAAAAAGAAATCTAATGCCCACTAGCAGTCGCTTTCAATTTCCATCTGTGTTAGTCAGTGAGGACTGCCATACCAAAATACCAGACTGGGTGGCTAAAACAACAGAAATTTATCTTCTCACAGTTCTGGAGGCTGGAAGTCCAAGATAAATGTCCAAGCAAGGTTGGTTTCTGTAAGGCCTCTCTCCCTGGCTTGAAAAGATCACCTTCTCAGTATGTCTTCACAATTCCTTTTTTCTTTGCATGTGCATGTGCACTCCTGGTGCCTCTTCCTCTTATAGGGACCTCAGTCTCATTGGAATAGGGCCTCACCCTCATGACCTCATTTATCTTTAATTACTTCCTTTAAGGCCCTATTTCCAAATAAAGTCACCTTGGGGGTTGGGTGACTTCAACCACCATTTTCTGCCATGATATACCCCTGGGTCACTGTCATCACCACCAAGACCCTCACCAGATGTGTTCCCTTAGCTTTGGGCTTCCCAGCCTCCAAAACTGTAAGCAATAAATTTTGTTTTCTTGACTTCCGGTCAAGATGGCGGAATAGATGGTCCCCAGCCTCACTCTCTCCCAAAAATCAACCAATTTACAACTATAAAAATATAACATCAAGTGCACACAGAGCAGGGAGACGTCCAGCAGGGGAGGTGGAAGCTCCGCAGAGACCACATGCTCTGTGGTGCCACAGCGAGACCCAAAAACCCAGCCCAGTGTGTGTGGAGCAGGCAGTCATCCAGCAGGGGAGGCAGAAGTTCTGCAGAGACCACACACCCTACGGTGCCACCGCCACATGATCCAGCAGCCCGGCCCAGTTTGCATGGAGCAGGAAGACGTCCAGCAGGGGAGGCAGAAGCTCCACAGAGACCATACGCCCTGTGGGGCCACCACCGCATGATCCAGCAGGTAGGCTTCACCACTGCCACCTGGCTCCATCCCCAGCCTGGCCCAGTGTGCATGGAGCAGGGAGACATCCAGCAGGGGAGGTAGAAGCTCTGCAGAGACCACACACTCTGTGGTGCTGCCGTTTGACACAACAGCCTGGTCCAGTGCGTGCAGAGCAGGGAGTTGTCCAGCAGGGGAGGCGGAAGCTCCACAGAGACCACACACACTGCAGTGCCTCCACGCATCCCAGCAGCCCGGCTGAGTGCATGCTAACCAGAGAGGTGGCTCCCCGGAGAGGCCAAAGACCTGGGAGGCGGAAGCTCCACAGAGACCACACACACTGCAGTGCCTCCACGCATCCCAGCAGCCCAGCTGAGTGCATGCTAACCAGAGAGGTGGCTCCCCGGAGAGGCCAAAGACCTGAGGCAACCACACATGCAAGGCACTAGTGGCCAACTGAGCAGACACTGATGTAGCCATACCAAATTGGCAACCCCAACAACATCCTAGTCAGACAATAGTGTCAAACCTGTGGTCTGTGAAACCCCCTGCCACAATGACTAAACATCAAAGAAAAGATACGAGAAATATGAAAAATCAAGAAAGTAGACCACCAAAGGGTAAAAACTCTCAAGATCTAGATCCTATAGAACAAGAAGCCCTTGAAGTATCTGACAAGGAATTTCGAGTGATAATTCTAAGGAAACTGAATGAGATACAAGAAAACTCAGCTAGACAACATGATGAAATGAGGAAAAGTATACAGGACCTGAAAGAAGAAATGTACAAGGAAATCAATGCCCTGAAAAAGAATGTAGCAAAGCTTGCCAAACTGAAGAATTCATTCAATGGAATAAAAAAAACATAACAGAGAGTTTAAACAGCAGGCTTGCAGAAGTAGAAGAGAGAACTTCTGACCTTGAAGATGGGCTGTTTGAAATAACACAGACAGAAAAAAAAAAAAGAAAAAAGAATCAAAAGCATTGAAGAAAATCTGAGAGAGATATTGGACAACCTTAAGTGCTCAATATCCGAGTCATGGGTATTCCAGAAGGGGAGGAAAAAGGAGATTGCATTGAAAACATATTCAACAAAATAGTGGCAGAAAACTTCCCAGGTATAGGGAAAGTCACAGATCTTCAGATTCAAGAAGCTCAAAGATCCCCAAATGTGTTCAACCCAAAAAGGTCTTCTCCAAGACATTATAGTCAAACTAGCAAAACTCAAAGACAAAGAGAGAATCTTAAAAGCTGCAAGAGAGAAGCGTCAAATCACCTATAAGGGAGCCCCAATCAGACTAACATCAGACTTTTCATCACAAACCTAAAAGCCAGAAACGAATGGGATGAAATATTCAAAATACTAAGAGAGATTGCCAGCCAAGAATACTCTACCCCACAAGGCTATTCTTCTGAAATGAAGGGCAAATAGTATATTTCTCAGACAAATAAAAACTGCTGGAGTTCACCACCACATGACCACCCTTACAAGAAATTCTCAAGGGAGTACTGGGTTTGGTCCCTGAAAAATAATTACCACTGCCATAAAAACCCAAGAAAAATCTAAACCCACTAGTATAATAAAAATGGCATTCATGAAGAGAAAACAAACAAAGAGGCTATCTACAACCCAAGGAACCAAAAAAATACACAAAACAAACAGTAAATCAGAAAGAAAGGAACAAAAGACACCTAAGACAACCAAACAATAATCAATAAAATGCTAGGAATAAACCAACACTTTTCAATAACATAACCCTTAATGTCAAGGGTTTAAATTCACCAATCAAAAGACACAGATTGGCTGACTGGATAAGAAAGATGGACCCAACTATATGCTGCCTACAAGAGACTCACCTCACCCATAAAGACTCACATAGATTAAGAGTGAAAGGATGGAAAAAGATTTACCATGCAAACAGAAAAGAAAAACGGGCTGGAGTAGCTATTCTTATATCTGATAAAACAGACTTTAGACTAAACACCATAAAAAGAGACAATGAGGGACACTACATAACGATAAAAGGATTGATCCATCAGACTACATAATGATAAAAGGACTGATCTATCAAGAAGACATAATAATCATAAATATATACACACCCAATGTTGGAGCAGCCAGATTTATAAAACAAATTCTATTAGACCTAAAGAGAAAATAGACACTAATACCATCATAGCAGGGGACCTGAACACCCCACATTCAATATTGGACAGATCATCTAGGCAAAGAATCAGCAGAGAAACACAAGATCTAAACAATACTCTAGACCAATTGGACTTGGCAGATATCTACAGAACATTCTATCCAACAACCTCAGAATATTCATTCTTCTTATCAGCACATGGATCATTCTCCAGGATAGATCACTTATTAGGTCACAAATCAAGTCTCAACTTATTCAAAAAAATTGGAATTATCCCATGTATTTTCTCAGACCATAATGGATTAAAATTAGAAAGCAGGGCCGGCCCGGTGGCGCACTGTGCTACTGCGCTGCTTGGGAAGTGCGGAGGCGCTCCCG